>NC_133656.1:43653426-43953454 GCF_009905375.1 Apium graveolens | reverse complement strand
CAACTGAGCTCCATTGTGAAGGTTTGTGTGTTCAAAAACATGTTGTATCGAACCATTGTGTTTTTGACAGAAGAAGGAGGATAAGTGTGTGAGAAGAATGTGATGGAAAGACTGATGTGAAGTGGTTGCTTATATAGGCAAGAGAATGTCAGGAGACGCAAAGAAATTGAATGCTGACAGGTAGAATTAATTCGACCTCGTCTCCCTAGACTTTGAAAAAGAATAATAGTCATTGGAAAGAGGAATCATGGTCTAGACCGCACAAGACACAAGAAACAATGGACTGTTCAAGTAAAAAACCATTAATCCTAATCATAGTGACTATTAATCTTCCACTTCAACATATTTGAGTACAAACTGAGACTGTTATCAAATTTTATTCAAAGATAAGCCAAGTAAAGGATTAGACTGAGAAATCAGAACTTAGACCTATACCAGAACTTAACAGTCATCAGAACATAATTTCTTAACTCGAAAAGGAATGCCCATCTTAGTAAATCCTCATACAAGTTCTGAGTTATGGACGTCAGAACTTAATCATCAGAACGTGTAACTTAGAACTTGTCCTCAGAATTTGTGCAATAAGGACACACTAACTGTTTATCGAAAATAACCTAGACCACCACAGAAATTTTCATCATTCAGATGGAGTGATTAGTGTGTGCATTAAGCTAAAAACAGACAAAGAGTAAAGTCTGATTCACTGCAGTACATCTTAGAAATAAGGCATAACTAAAATTTTGCTAAAGATCTGTCATTGTCCTGAAACCGACTGAAGAATGAGTTTATGCTTGAGTCCACCTCAACTATTTTGTGCTAATTTTATGCATCTTTTGAAATTCTATTTTACAATGGCTTCTCAGTGTAAGTGAGTCACGACTGTTTATCAGAATTTATGCTATTTTCAGAATATTTCTCCAGTAATCATAGAGGGTGAAAAGTCACCAAGAAAATATTTTGCTTTTCTGATGCATATTTACTTAATACCAGCAATGCACTTGGGTCGTCCCTTCCACATTTTTACTCTAGATCTCAAAGGAGTACCTGATTTTATTCTTTGATCTTTTTGCTTTTTCTTTTGATAAGGGAGGTTTATCAGCACTTAGTACATTCAGCAGTTTTACTAGTATCAGAACTTAACAGATGAGTAGCATTATTCTAATTTGTGACTTAGTAATAAGATATACAAAGTGAACTTAACTAAGCTCAATTATCAGAATTTGATAGTGTCATAAGATTTCCACTGAAATAATTACTTCTTCCATGGAATCATTTGTTTATTGAAGACTATTAGGTCAGTATCTAGCACAATTATCCTCATAGGATTGAATAATTACTGAAACAGACATATCACTTATCAGAGTTGAGAAATATATATCAGACAACAGTCAGTACTTAAAAATATTTAGCAATTAAGCATAGAATACACAATGAGATTAATTCTGTAAATACTGAGCATAAAGTCTGATAACATAGAACAAGTCTAAGCAGATTTAGAGAAGGAACCTGAAACCATTCCAAGTTCATTTACCAATCTTGTAAAAGTAGCTTCACATAATGGTTTTGTGAAGATATCTGCCAACTGTTGATCTGTGGGAACAAAATGCAATTCCACTGTACCTTCATCCACATGTTCCCTGATGAAGTGGTACCTGATGCTGATGTGCTTTGTCATAGAGTGTTGAACTGGATTACCTGTCATAGCAATAGCACTTTGATTATCACAGTAAATAGGGATTTTGAAATATGTTAACCCATAATCCAGTAACTGATTCTTCATCCAAAGAATCTGTGCACAACAGCTTCCTGCAGCAATATACTCTGCTTCTGCAGTTGATGTGGAAATTGACTTTTGTTTCTTGCTGTACCAAGAAACCAATCTGCCTCCAAGAAATTGGCAGCTTCCACTTGTGCTTTTCCTGTCAATTTTGCAACCTGCAAAATCTGCATCTGAGTAACCTATTAGTTTAAAATCTGATTCTCTAAGATACCATAATCCCAGAATAGCTGTTCCTTTAAGATACTTAAAGATTCTTTTTACAGCTGTTAAGTGAGGTTCTCTTGGATCTGCTTGAAATCTTGCACAAAGACAGGTAGCATACATGATATCAGGTCTACTAGCAGTTAGATAGAGTAGAGAGCCAATCATACCTCTGTAGTCAGTAATATCTACTGATTTACCGGTATTCTTATCCAGTTTTGTTGCAGTGGCCATTGGAGTGGATGCACTTGAACAATCTTGCATTCCAAATTTCTTTAGCAAGTTTCTGGTGTACTTGGTTTGACAAATAAAACCCTTCCTCATTCTGCTTGACTTGAAGGCCCAGAAAATAGCTAAGTTCCCCCATCATACTCATCTGATATCTTGACTGCATTAGTTTGGCAAACTTCTTGCAAAGTTTGTCATTTGTAGATCCAAAAATGATATCATCAACATAAATCTGGACCAGAAGTAAGTCATTTCCATGGTTGAGGTAGAACAGTGTTTTGTCTATTGTCCCTCTGTTGAATCCACTTTCCAGAAGAAACTGAGCTAAAGTCTCATACCATGCTCTAGGAGCTTGCTTAAGTCCATAAAGTGCTTTATCAAGCCTGTAGACATAATCTGGATGTTTGGTATCTACAAAACCTGGAGGTTGTTCAACATATACCTCTTCCTCCAATTCTCCATTGAGAAAAGCACTTTTCACATCCATTTGAAAGACAGTAAACTTTTTGTGAGCAGCATAAGCCAAAAATATCCTTATGGCTTCTAACCTAGCAACTGGTGCAAATGTTTCATCATAATCAATTCCCTCCTGTTGAGAATATCCTTTTGCAACCAGCCTTGCCTTATTCCTTGTAATTATGCCATCACTGTCAGTTTTGTTTCTGAATACCCACTTTGTACCAACAACAGATCTATTCTTTGGTCTTGGCACTAGGGTCCAGACTTTGTTTCTTTCAAATTCATTCAACTCTTCCTGCAATGCTTGCACCCAATCAGCATCTTGAAGAGCTTCTTCTACTTTCTTTGGCTCAGTCTGAGAGAGAAAAGAATTGTATAGACACTCATTTGAAGTACCTGTTCTAGTTCTGACACCTGCATCAGGATTTCCAATTATCAAATCAGGTGTATGTGATTTTATCCACTTCCTTGCAGATGGAATATTTTCTCTAGAACTGGATGCTCCCCCATGATCCATGCTATCTTCATTTTCATTTTCTGATGCTCCCCCTGAAACTATGCTCTCTGAGTTGGATTCTTCAGTATTAAGATTTTTAGCATTATCAGAACTTGGCTTATCAGAACTTGACGAATCAGAACTTGAAGAGCCAGATGCATGTTCTGATGTTTCTTGAGATGTGGTAGGATCTTGAGTATGCTCCCCCTGTATAGGTGCAACTTCCTTTAACGTAGTCACCACAGTTTCAATAACATCAGAGTTTAATCCGTCAGAGTTTGTAGTATCAGGACTTAGACTGTCAGGATTTTCAGTATCAGAATATGAGTCTTTATTTTCAAATCTCAGCTGATCATGGTCAACGAAATCTTTAAGACCAGTGATCTTCTTGTCATCAAAAGAGACATTGATAGATTCCATGACCACTTTTGTTCTCAAATTATAGACTCTGAAGGCTTTTGTGGAAAGTGGATATCCAACAAAGATTCCTTCATCAGCTTTTAGATCAAACTTTGATAGCTGTTCAGGATGAGTCTTGAGAACATAACACTTGCATCCAAATACATGAAAATATTTCAGATTTGGCTTCTTTTTCTTCACCATCTCATATGGTGTTTTTCCATGCTTGTTAATGAGTGTTGCATTTTGAGTAAAACAAGCAGTCTGCACAGCTTCAGCCCAGAAATAGGTTGGAAGCTTTGTTTCTTCAAGCATTGTACGTGCAGCTTCAATGAGAGTTCTATTCTTCCTTTCAACAACTCCATTTTACTGTGGCGTTCCAGGAGCAGAAAATTCCTGCTTTATTCCATGGCTTTTGCAGAACTCTTCCATTATCAAATTCTTGAACTCAGTGCCATTATCACTCCTTAAAATTTTCACAGAATCTTTGACCATTTTATCCAGCTATTTGACATGATCAATCAAGATAGATGCAGTTTCACTTTTTGTGTGCAAGAAATACACCCATGTGTATCTGGTGAACTCATCCACTATGACCAACGCATACTTCTTCTTTGCAATAGTCATGACATTTACTGGACCAAATAGATCCACATGTATAAGATGATAAGGCTCAAGAATTGATGATTCAGTCTTGCTCTTGAATGAAGATTTTCTTTGTTTAGCTTTCTGACATGAATCACAAAGACCATCAGGAGCAAATACTATGTTTGGCAATCCTCTCACAAGATCTTTCTTGACCAGTTCATTTATATTGTTGAAATTTAAATGAGAGAGTTTCTTATGCCAATTCCAGCTTTCTTCAATTGATGCTCTACTTAACAGACAGATTGCAGAGCTATCAGTACTTGTTGAAAGCTTAGCTTCATAAATGTTACCACGTCTATATCCTTTCAGAACAACTTTGCCTTTAGATTTACTCACAATTTCACAGTGTTCTTCAAAGAAATCAACATGATAACCTCTGTCACAGATTTGACTTATACTCAGAAGGTTGTGTTTAAGTCCTGAGACCAGAGCTACTTCTTTAATGATGACATTCCCAAGATTGATATTGCCATATCCCAATGTTTTTCCAATGTTGCCATCTCCATAAGAAACACTTGGGCCAGCTTTCTCCACAAAGTCTGATAGCAGGGCCTTATTTCCAGTCATATGACCTGAACATCCACTGTCCAGAACTAGAATATTTTTCCTGTTGCCCTGCAATCATAAAGACCACTAATTATTAGTTTTAAGGACCCAGACTTGCTTGGATCCTTTGGCCTTATTAAGTTTGTTAACATTTGCAGCGGATTTAGCATCAGAGTTTATGTTAACATTTTTCTTATCAGAATTTACATTATCAGACTTTGAATCAGAATTTATACTAGAAGGAACAATGGAAACTTTCTTCAAAGAAGGTTTTATTTGATAATAATCATAGTACAAACTATGATATTCCTTACAAGTATAAATGGAATGCCATAAACTACCACAATGAAAACAAGGATTTTGTGGTTTGTATCTAACTGACTGACTCTTAACTCCTGATTTTGAAGGTAAGGAGTTAATATTCTTATTTTTCCTGCAAAAAAAGCCAGATGGTTAGAACTTCCACAGTTATGACATGTTTTCCTAGGAGCATCAGGAACAGGTTTATAATCATTGCTTTTATTCACACCTTCCTTTCCATTCCTATTTTTCCTAGGTGATTTTACCTTGTTTGCATTCTTGACATCTTTCAGCTTATGCTTAAGCTGCTTCTTTGTCATTAAGCCTATGTTTACTTCAGCTGTCTTTTCCTGTTTTAGTTTGTCAGAAGTTAATTCCTCTTTAACTTCTGATTTCTCATTATCAGACTTTACAGTTACAAACTTAACAGGTTTTAACTTTGGCTTTTGCTTAACAACAGGCTTAATTTCTTCAGTTCCTTTATCATTCTTATTTTCTCCATAACCTAAGCCCTCTTTCCAATTTTCACTACTTAGCAAATTTTGAGTTGTTCTGCCAGAGTTAGTCCAAGTCCTGATTATCTCTCTTTCCTTTTCTAACTCAGTTTTTAGAGATTCATTTATTTTTAGCACTTCATCCCTAACATAAAAAGCATCATCTCTATCCTTCTGAGTTTGATGGAATATAACTAACTCTTTTTCTAAGAAATCATTTCTTTTCTTAAAAACAAGATTTTCAGAAGTTAATCTTTCACATGTTAAGGTTTGATCTCTATAACTAACAAACATGGTTTTAAGATATCTTCTCAACTCATTAATATCATCAGTATGAAAAGCATAAGTAGTCTGAGGTACCTTTGTTTCAGCACTTTCTCAGCACTGCTCTCAGCACTTTCTTTATCAGCATTTGCCATCAATGCATAGTTCTCCTCACTTTCAGAGTCTGAAGTGTCTGTCCAGCTTTTCTGCTTTGTGACAAGAGCCTTGCCTCTGTCACCCTTTACCTTCTTGCAGTCAGGAGATATGTGGCCTTTCTCACCACAGTTATAGCATTTAACATTGGTGTAATCTCCTCTGTCAGACTTTCCTCCTCTGCCTTCAGATCTTCTGAAATTCTTCTTATCAAAACTTATGCTTTTCCTGGAAAACTTCTTTCCCTTCCTGAACTTCCTGAATGCAATCTTTGTGATTCCTTTCACCATAAGAGCACACAGTTTCATCATCTCCTCATCAGCATCAGTCTCAGGCAAGCTTTCAGAATCTGAGTCATCATCACTCTCAGAACTTGATGACTCAGTATCAGACTTTATGAAAAGAGCTTTACCCTTGTCTTTCTTTGAGGAAGCTGCTTTGGGGAATTCTTCTTCGGCCTTAAGAGCAACTGTCCTTGACTTTCCTCCTTTCCTCTTGCTTCTTTGTTCCATCTCCAGCTCGTGTGTCTTGAGCATTCCATAGATTTCGTCAAGAGTTGTTTCATCAAGATTGTAGTTGTCTCTTATTGTCGTTGCCTTCAAATCCCAGCATTCAGGAAGAGCTAACAGGAACTTAAGGTTTGAATCTTCAAGATCATACTCTTTATCAACCAATGACAAATCATTCAAAAGTTTGACAAATCTATCATATAAATCATTCAATGACTCATTAGTCTTTGAGTCAAAGTGTTCATACTCTTGAGTGAGTATTGTCTTCCTGTTCTTCTTAATTGTGTCAGTTCCCTGACATCTTGTTTCCAGAGCATCCCATATCTCCTTAGCAGTCTTGCAGTTGATTACCCTGTTTGACATTACATTATCAATGGCACTATGCAGTAAGTGTCGTACCTTAGCATCCTTAGCAATTGATGCTATGTCCTCAGCAGTATAATCACTCTTCTCCTTTGGTACGGTCATTGCTGCTTCACCTGCAACTGCAACAGCGAGTTTGGTTGGTTTGTGAGGACCTTCCTTGATTCTATCAAGGTATTCTGGATATGTTGCTTCCAGGAACATGGTCATCCTTACCTTCCATATGGGATATTCAGATGGTCTCAGTATGGGGACTCTGATGGTCTCATACCGACTCTGAATTTGTGTCTTCGGTGGTTCCTCAGTTTTAGTAGGCTTAGTTGGAGTTTCTATGTCCGACATGATTGTGTTTGGATCTTTAACTGTATGTATGTTAACAGATAAGCTCTGATACCAATTGTTAGGTCACACACACACTGTAGAGGGGGTGAATACAGTGTATAGTACACTCAAATCGAACTTAAAGAACTTAAGTAACAGAAAACAAACTTTATTGAAACAATAAACTCTGTTACACTATGGAACTGTTACCTCTCAGTGATGAATAAATATCACGAGAGCTGCTAGGGTTATATAGAATAATAACTTCGATAATGATAACACTTATAGTGTAAACCCTATGCCTGTGTTTATATACTACACAGTTACAAGATAATCGCTAATTGATATGGAATATAATTCTGCTTCCTAAAATATATCAATCAGATATCTTCTATTCCAAGTATTCCATTCTTCACGGAATTCCTTCTTCATGCATATCTCTTCTTATGTTTATCTCGATCTTCTTTCCTTTAATCAGCTACTGTCCTTATCTGATTGTCCTTCAGCACTTAAGTTCTGATATCTATCTTCTGATGATTATCTCCTGATAATACAAGTACTGATATCCTTAAGTCATGACTTCCAGTATAAGTACTGATCAACAGTTAAGTACTGATCTATCCTGTTCACACAAGATCTGAAAGCTAAACATAAAACATATTAGCCATGACATTATCAAATATATCTAACACTAGTAAAAAATTTAAATAAACTCAAGAAGTCATGTAGCACAATGGTAGTGATATGGTAGTGATATGAAATTTTTGAGTAGAAAGTTTGGGGTTCGATATTTATTTTTAACAAAAATTGTGTGAAAAATGATATTTTTTAATTTTCAAACATAAAAGGCAAAATTGTAATTTTACTGCCATTAAAATGACTCAATTTACCCGTAGTCCTCTTTTAATATATCGAAGGAGATACAATTATACGGAAACTAAAAAAACGGAGTTACATAAATAATATAAAGCAACATTTTATTTACTCAAAAGAAAAAATTATGTTAGAAAGAGATGATGTGGTTTATCTAATAAGATTTGTAATTATGACTCAATGTGATATGTAACATAGTGGGAGTAACATGTACTTTGACAATAGATACTAAGGGGTTCGAATCTTGATGTATACATAATTTCTTTTTATTTTTAGCTTAAATTATATAAGGATGCCATTTGTGTAATTTTTAAAAATAAAAGGATAAACTCGTAACTTCACAACCATTAAAATGGCTCAATTTGCCCTTGGTTGCCCTTTAATATATAGAAGGAGAAAACAAGAGTAGAACGAGTCATCTTATTCAATTATAAATGTTACGTATTTAATAAACGACGTTACGAATAAGAATTAACGGGACGATAATGTTCTTGATTATAGATTAACTGACAAACTCGAGAGCACCCTCCACCTCAAAACCCCAAAGCAAGTTTACAAACCCTACTCCGATATATTGTTCTGTTGTGAAAATGATTTACTGCATTTACGTATAATGTCATGCTTGCCATGATTGCAAAAATATGAAGTTTTATAAATCGATATTGATTGAAATACAATGTATATATCGTAAAATATGTTAACGCTAGCGAGTAGCGTGATGTATAAATTAAACCGAGAGTCAGTCTGTTTGTATTAATAAAAACCCGTAAATATTCTGGAGATGCTTTGGACAAGTAAAGTCCGTACTTATTTTATTCCAAGGGACTTAATGTCCACTTGCGAAGTATTAAATACCTCGAATTTATTTAAAATGATTTCCAAAAATCGTATTCCCTCAACTTATATTTAATTATTCGAACAATGAATTTTATTTCAGATATTCATTTAAAAGGAAAAGTATTCTTCGATGATTACTTTATTAATAATTTCAATTATTTAATAGTTACTTAAGATTTAATTTAATTACTTAAATCATTTGAGAAATATTATTTCAAATATTCTTTTAAAGTAGGATTATTCGAGATTTAATTACTTAATAATTATTGTTTAATTATTAAATATTTATTAAATTATTTAAAATGATTTAAAAATCATAAATCCTATTTTTAAATATTTTCTAAGTATCAGAAAATCATTCTAGTACTTTCAGATCGTCGAAAATATTGTCTCGATATATTTTAAATATTTTGACTATAGTGTCAAAAGAAACTTACCCTCATTCATTTATCTGTTGATAATGGTCAACTCACATTATCATAATACTTCCTTCGAAAATTCTCGGAAGTATGTATATATATATGTGTACCTGTCAACACACAATACTCTCGGGGAACAAAATAAGTTCCAGATATATGATCAGATTTTTAAAGGACAAGGGAGGGGTAGACTCCAGTGCTTTGTGTACTGGCGAGACTATTAATTTAATTCTGCATGAGAAGGTACCATGTATACTGATGAACATGTGAAGTATGCAAAATATACCTGGGAGAAAGGGGGAGCATATAAAACCTGAATGTGGCTTGAGTGACAACCGGAAGTAAGGAAGTCGTCATTCAACATGTAGAGAACAATAATAATATTCTGTTATACGACTGATCATCTTATAGTAGGGGCTCCGGTAAATGTCTTATTCTTCCAATTGAAATTGAGATGCAATACCGTAACCCAAGTCTAGGTGTTGGGTTTACAATTAATGTATTTGCATACTAAATAAGTCAATCAAAACTATTATTTCGAAAAGAGGCGTGTATAAGCCGGAAAACTACTTTTGATTAAACACATATCCATATACGGATTATTACAAGTTCTTGTATAGTCTTTTTCTGTCAATTATTCTGTTGGTCAATATAACTCATACTTATTTTCTTAAAATGTCACAACACAACAGTGAACCCAGATGTCGGTCAGAAAGCTATTAGCCCTGAAGCGAGTGAGAAATGGGAAGCTTTTCAGTATGTTGTTTGAAGCAGTGCCACAGGTAGACCGTATGAGCTGAATTAGTTTTCAGTTATTTTTTGTCTGACTCATATATACATATGACTTATGTAAGATAGTTATAAAGAAACGTTTATTTGGTCGTCGGTCTAACCTTAAGTAAAGGTTACACTTGTGGTAAAACATAATTAATTTTGTTATGTAATAACTATCACCTTGTGAATTTAATAACTCTAGTAATGTGATTGTTTCATTTCCAAGACAATAATCTGTGTGTGTGTCTATCAGTAAGTATGGGGTCGTAGAGGCGTGAATATTTATATTTTTATTTAAGATAAGTGTTTAAACATGATTCAAGATGGCGTGACATCCTAAATCTCTAACACCGGATTTGAGGGCGTCACACATCATGCCTTGGCAAAAGAATAATCAAATAAAATGTGAGTGATAATTTCATATTCGACGTTGCACATCGAACATACCTCATTAAACATTGACGCGTTTCATTTGCAACACTGACTTCGCAATTCTAATTTTGTAGGTAAACATCCGGTTGCAGCTTGCCATCGTAAGTAGGGGTGTACACGGATCGGGTTGGGCGGGTTGAGAAAATTTATCAACCCAACCCAATTAATTCGGGTTTTTAAAATTTCAACCCAAACCGAACCATTTAAATTTGTAACCCAAACCAATTTGTAATACTTCGGTTTGGATCGGTTTGATCGGTTTAATAAATATTCAAAACTAATATTAATAATTATAAAATATAAGCAGAAAGTCTCAAAGTTTAAAACACTTGAAAATAGTTCAATAAAATATTACAATAATCCATCTCAGATATGGCTTAAACATCCAAAAGAGGGTGATAATATAGTACTTAGCCTTTGAACATTCTTTAAACATTGAACTCGATAAACGAAAACAGTGACATATTTTTTAAACATTGAGGATTGATGTTATAAGTTACAGATAAATGAGCTTATATATTAGACCTGAACATATTCACAGTTATAAAATTAATAATTAACATGTAAGTATATTTTTAATCGGGTTGGATTGGATCGGTTTAAAAATATCGAAACCCATATCCAACCCAATTAAACCGGGTTGACATTTTTTCAACCCAAATATGTATCGGGTTGAAAAAAATCGGTTTGGATCGGCCGAAATAAGGTCGGTTCGGATCGGTTTGGTCGGTTTGATCGGATTGTGTACACCCCTAGTCGTAAGTGTTTGACTTTAGGAGGAGAGACTTTTAGATTCCACATTCTTTTCCAACAGTAATTGTCAACCATATTATCAACTGATTCTTCATTTCCTGCAATAAGGCATATGCGGACTTTACAGTGTAGTGCCCAAGGTTTTCTTTTCGCCAATACAACACGTCCTGATCTGAGCTGCAGGAATTGCTAATATTTTATGTTAGCATCTCTCTCGCTAAATATATTCCGGACTAAATCCTCGTCTCAACAATTTTCTCCTATACTGGTAAAGAGGGATGAGACTAATGGTTCTTCCAAATCCATATTGCTTTGATGATAATGAGTTTTCTCTGTCGGGCAATTATGGATCATATTTCACATTGATGAGGTTTCTGAACCCACTCGACACGAAATAGGTCTAATTTCAAAATAATTATTTTTTGCAAGGGCGGTTGAGGCCTAACTTGAATTTTTTTAAAAAAAACATATTTTAAAATAACCCCGAACACCCCGCATAAAGATTTCCATAGTTCAACAAACAAAAAAAAAATAAAGGTCACTCGTCGTAAGTTCAATCACACAAACCCCGCCAAAATGCTGGCAAGCCGCGGAACTCTATTTATCCTCTCAAACTCACTCTCTTTGGGGACTTTCTTCAAACACGTTCAGACAACAAAACTAACAACTTCCAGGCTCAGAACATTTAACAGAAAACATACAACAACCTCTGCACTTCTCATAACATCACATTTCGAAACCCTATCTCCCCGTCAGAAAGAACAGATTCATGTCTACGTTGATGCTCTTCTCTTTTGGAACCAGGTATACTTAATCCGCCACATAAGCTCGATAAATTAATACTCGATAAAGTAATACCCTCGATAAATAAACTAGTGACCTGGATAAAAAATAATAATTGAAGAATTATCTCCCAACATAATTGAAGAATAGCTAGATAAATCAATGATCTCGATATGTTAATATATGGAGGTTTTTACTGTGCATGTATATGTATGTATAAATGCTTGTATGT
The DNA here is from genome assembly GCF_009905375.1 of Apium graveolens. Lineage (NCBI taxonomy): Eukaryota > Viridiplantae > Streptophyta > Magnoliopsida > Apiales > Apiaceae > Apium > Apium graveolens. The sequence goes on along the minus strand of NC_133656.1, from coordinate 43,941,190 downwards.
AATAATGTAAAATTTTGTTTTCTTTGTTGGGACTTTAGAAGATGAATCTTACTGCGGTACGGGAGAAAAGCGAGGTTATGGAAAGACACGTTGAGGATTCACTTGCGATAATTCCTCCGATACGGAGTTCGTATTTGTCAATTTGTGGAGGTTCTTGTGAAGACATTAGTCTTGTTGATGTAGGTAGTGGTGCTGGGCTTCCTGGTTTGGTTCTAGCGATCGCGTGTCCAGGTAGTTCGTTCTGGACGTTGTGCTCAAATTGATAGTATATATGGTCTTGCTCGGCTAAAAAACAATTTACCTTGAAACTGTAAAAACTAGATAAGAATCACAAGTTACAGTTATCTTACAACAAAGTATGGATCATCACACAGCAAATATCAGTTACAATATTATAAATCACTTTTCCCAATAGTATAGGGTTGTGATGAGTTCTCACTTTTCATTTGAGCACGAGCCTGTATAGATGTATCTGCTGCCTTGACCTGCTTTCAGCATCAACATTGTCTAATTAAGATTTTGTCTAGTACGAAATCTAAATAATTTACTAGGGTTCTGGTTAAGTAATATATAAATATATATGTTGTGCTGCAGTTTTGCTGCTCTGAAACTTGTAATAATTTTATTCGTACACAGACTGGAAAGTAAAGCTTCTGGAGTCTATGAATAAGCGTTGTATCTTCTTAGAGCATGCAATTCAGCTGACTGGATTGTCCAATGTGCAAGTTGTGAGAGGAAGGGCTGAGGTATACATGTACATTTTAGTGCTTCAGTTGTGTCCTCGATTGCTAGACAGAAGCACACACATATTTATTTATTTAATTTGTGTGCGCGCACATGCTCCTGAGTCTGTGTTTTTACATGGGTTTCGACATTAGGTGCCAACGGCACACAATATATTATGTAATTATGTTTAATGATAGGAAATTACTTTTCATTTTCATATACAATGAAAATAATGTTCACAAAAGATGTCACAAACTAGCCAATTACTTACCAAACTTTGGTACTGAATGTTATTGTGGCTTTCTTTTTTTCCTTCACTAGTCCTGTAATGTTTACTTGATCCCTCTTTTAAATTTACTGGATGTCGTGACTCATGCCCCAACATGGCTGTGGTTTGGGTTCTGAGGCCTATTAAAAATGACTTACAATCACTATTACAGGGTATCTCTATGGTCTTGAGTCCATCTAGCATGTCAACAATTAAGGTTCTTACTAGATTATAACTATTATCAGCATACAAATTGACAGTGGAGGTCCCTGAAACGTGCTTCATTGTTTTATTATGTAGTAACTGAGTATTTCATTCAATCGTAATTTGTTTCTTGTCACATCAGTGGGTGAGATTTCTAACCAAGTATGAAATATAAGTTTCTTTGAGTACGGACCTGTAATTTGGCCTTTCACCACCTTGCCCTTAGTTGGGAGAGGCTTTCAGATTTTGCACCCACCAACTATTGTTTCATTAATAATGCAAGTTGCTAGAACAGATGTGTGTTATTGGCATAAAATACTGCATTACTTTTACTGTTCTTCACGATTCATTAAAACCTTTGTACATTAAATTACTTTAAATGTATTATTTTTCTAGCATATTCAAGCTTCTAACTATCCCTCCTTACATTTTCATGTAGACAGGCAAATGATAATTCTCGAATCTTTTTGATAGTACAGGATTTAGGTCAAAATATTGATTTCAGAGAGACATTTGATGTGGCAGTCGCGAGAGCGGTTGCAGAAATGAGAATACTGGGTACTTGCATTTATAAATACAATTTTATGTAGGTTTCTTTTGTTTTGTTATTCTCTATTAGAGTGACTTTTTGTGTACTGTCTCAGCTGAGTACTGTCTTCCTCTGGTTCGTGTGGGTGGTTTGTTTGTTGCTGCAAAAGGTCATGATCCTCAGGTAACTACAGCCATCTCTATTCTAAGTTAAATCATGGTTAATGGAATTATTATGACTGATAATAAAGCATATAGACCATGACAATGTGTCTGTAAGATCAAAATATATCTTATGCTTAAAGTTAATATGAATCAGGGGAAGTTTAATCTTTCTTGCTTATTCAGGATGAGGTTCAGAGAGCTCACAAAGCAATCAATCTTATGGGTGCATCTTTGCTCCAAACATTAAATGGTATGTTTACCTAAATTTTTTTTGAAAAACCAAATTCATTATGAAAACAAAACTTTCCAGTTGGTCTGCCTATGATGGACCTACTCTTCGTTGGCTTATAAACTATGCATATTTGAAGCAATATATTGTAATATGCTACATTTAGTCATAATCATTATTATGCTCACTGCAATGGCTGTTCAGGACCATATTGTACATCTGTGAGCAATATTTTGCACTTTTCAGTCCAAATATGGTGTTTCTTCATAGTTGATTTATTATTTTAAGAGCTACAAGTTGAGTTAGAAAGAGTTAGGTTAGAGACTTAGAGCTCAGTGGAACTCAGTGTATTTTTTTCTTGGCCTGCGGACACGGTCTTTTTTTATGATATTTTTATTATTCATGAAAAAACTAGCATACTTTTACTTTTGGCGGTTCTGAATTTGTAATACAATTGAATATCCGAAAAATGTAATGTTCATCCACTGGTTTTACACCAAAATATAATTCGACTACTTTTGTTTAATTCAGTGGAATCACACAGCCCACATGGACAAAGAACTGCAATCATATGTTTGAAAGATCACTCCACTCCAAGGAAGTATCCTCGTGAACCGGGTACACCTGCGAAGTTGCCACTGTAAACAGTTAAAATGGCAACTAGCTAGGTATTCTTGCACATGCTTCAGTAAATTTTTTTGGACAGTCACTTGAAACTTCAAATAACTCAGTTCAGATCAATGTATAAACCACGAGAAAGGATGCACACTGACAGGGAAGTCTAATTTGTTTAATTAGCGCCATTCTTTACTAAAATTTTAATGTGTGCGGTACACGTCAAAGTTTATGTTTTTAACTAATTCTGTAGTTGCCATTGTTATTCCGTGTACTTGTCTGCACGTAATTTTCTAAAACCACTTGTTTAATTCGATTCCCATCTTTCAGCTTGCAGCTTAACGTATGACATATTTAGGTAGAACATTTAATCAAGTAATCAAATTTTAATATTCTAACTTTCAAGTAGATCCTGATGTTCGTAGAAGCGACGTATGGCTTTGCACTGTCTTGTCAAAACCGCCATCTTAAAAGGTAACTCAAAATAGTGAAAACACTATTTTTTATAATTATTACCGAGTTATAGTCTAATACTAAGTAGTTGCTGAGACCAGAACTTGATACTAATAAAGAAATCAGATGCAACACATGATCCGCTGTTACAACTGAAAGAGTCCACAAACTTCGCTCGGGTTTCTAACACAAGTACATTCTCTATAGGTCATTCTGAAATCTGAACATTATACTGAAAAGGAGTATTGTATGTGGGTACGATATTTTAGTTTTTTAGTTGACAGTAGATACTCCTACTGTTTTAAGTTTGGTTGGAAAAGTTTAGATAGAAAGCAATAACATATCTGCATCTTTATATATCAATCTATTGTGTACTTATATATAGTGGATGGCAAACTAGGGTGAAATAGGTTTATCAGCGTCAAAAATATGATTATGTTCGCATTTCTGCTACTAGTTCTACTGTAGTGCTCTTATGTCCATTATGTGCCCTGTTGTCCCAGCCGATGTCACAGCAGCTTTTGCCACATCACGATTGAGACTGGTTTTGCTCTAATGGATAATTGTGAATCTATGTAACGATTGCGATGGAAGGTTTCATAGATTTTAATCACTTTACTAAGACTGAATATCATATGAAACAGATAAACTCTTGTGGGTGGGTAAATTGGGAGAAAAAGGCTTTACCCAAACCCCCTTTACACTTGTAACTAAGTTGATTGAGACAAGTGTCGAAAGTTTCTTGGACATCATTATCTTAATCGATGATATCTGATTAGGTAGATTTACTTTCTATATAATGTTGTCTTACTTTTGATTAGTTTACCAATTCCTAATTTTTTGCATTGTGCTTATTTTATCTAAAATAGGCATGACATTCTTTGTTTTGCACCTTTTCGGGACAGTGTAGTTTATTACTGCTTGTTAATCGAAAACAAGTTCTTCTGAAGGGAACTCCGAGTAGGTTATTAACTCGATATCGTTCTTAGGAGTTAAAGCAAATGAAATCAGAAATGTCTGTGAACTGTGAAGTGATGCTACAATGTGGAATAGGACTAGCTACTTTTTATTTCTCCAGTAATACCCCATTCTTTCTAGCATTGCCCTACTTGACTTGATGTTATTTGTTTCACTCATGTTCATTTTTGTACCTATTAATTTATCATCTATTTGACCGACATTATTGACTCCTTGTTACTGCACAATATTATTGTATATTACATACCTTCCTCTGATCCTTTTTAAATTACTGTTATTATATCAGAGTAGTTCTTTTTGTCTACTATTCTATATAGTGGGTAGGGGTAGGGGGAGCTTGTTAGAGGTTAATTAAAAAGTTGTCTTGCAATATGATTAATTAGGCCATGTTTAGAATTTCGCTTTTTGAAATAGCGGTTTGATCCGAGAAGGCTAATTTTATAAAAACTAGTTGGAGTACTCATGTATACAAAAATCTAACTGAAACATCTAATTTAGTATTTCCCAAATAGTTTTGTTGAAAACATCTCAATTCAATCCGCTAGTAAAAATAACTTACTCGGTAATTAGTTTAATTTAAAACAACTAATTCATTTAACTAAGAAATAATGACAAAAATAACATTTTTTTAGGAATAAGTGACAAGAATACCTATTTTCAATATCCTGGCCATTTTTACCAATCAAATACCCATTCTCAGATTGGGTATCTCAAAAAAAAAATTTATTTTTATTTTTGTAAAAAAAAACATTTTTCAAAAAAAAAAATAGTTGAAATACCCAATCTGAGAATGGGTATTCGGGTATATACCCAATCTGATAAAGCGTATTTCATATACTCAATCTCATAAAGCGTATTTCAACTTTAAAAAAAAAATTTGGTTGAAATACCCCGTCTGAGAATGGGTAATCGGGTATATACCCAATCTGAGAATGGGTAATCGGGCATATACCCAATCTGAGAAAGCGTATTCCAAATACCCAATCTGAAATCTGAGAAAGGGTATTCCGTCGGTATTTTTGGCCGCATTTCTCAAATTTGATATTTTATTTCAAAAAAAATGGTATTTTTGACCATCATCCTTTAACTAAAACTAACAGCTAATTGTGAAACAGTGGCATAAATTAATCTAAGTTGATTATGGAAGTACAATATCTTCAACAACTTTTTTGGAGCCCAAAAAGTGGGAAAGAAACAAATGAAAAGAAACTCGAGTTGATGGACAATCGTTTGCAATTGGATTTCTGAGGTCAAGGTGAAAGCTCTTCATTTATTATTATACTAATTTCAACTCTTCTTTTTAAGAATTGATTGGATTTTTGTGTTAAGTGCTCCATGTTTCAATTAACTGGTTGTTTCAAGAGGCAAAATGACAAGACTTGCCAGCTTTGTTCTAGTAAGAATTTTTACTTGTCATACCTGGGGCAAAGCTCGCGCATCAGCATTGGGGAAGGTCCGAAGTACACAGTTTTACCATTTTCTATAAAGAGTTCGTTTGTGGGGTTGGATTTTTTTTTTTTTTGCTAAATGGGTTGGATTATTTTTATTCTTAATTAGATATCACTTGGATTAATAGTGATTAGCTTACTGCATTTCTTGTTTGGACTATTAAATCCTGCACAGCACCTGTTCATTCCTTTTAATTTTTTCCTGAGTTTTGTTTAGAAATGACATTTTCTTTTTCGTTTCTAGTTCTTGAATAAGTAGGTCTTAGCTGAATATGTTTCTTCTTATTTTGGACTATTAAATACTGTGGGGGCACCTTTTGTTTACTTTTACTTTCTTGTTGTTTCCCATGGTGATTTAGTTAGAACACTGTACTTGTCCGGATTGATGGCGTGTTATATACTTGATGGTTGATATCATTAGTGTTAAGGATCATCTATACTTATATTGATTATATGGACACCAGTAAAATGTTAACTTGATAGATAATAGTTGATAGGAACAATAACATAGGGGATTATGTGTATGAGCATGTTTTTAAGGTATTTTGTAGATTTATTGTATCTATCCAAATTGATTATAACAAACTAGTGAACTTGAAGATATCATTATTTCTTCTCTATTGGTTTACTATATCATAGCAACAAAATTTATGCAACTACTAAGATCATGGCGTTCCTCTCAACTACTGAGATATTTGTATCCATTATATATATATATATATATATGATGTAAGCACGACCACACTGATCACATAAAAAAGGAACATAAAGGCATTATGTTCAATCTAAAGTGGAAGGACTGGACATAGTTGTTCAAATTGTAGGTAGCTGTAGGTGTTTTGGTGATTAGACTGGTACAAACACTAGAAAGCTTTATTAGTTTATATTTCCAAAAATTAAGGCATTTGATTTAAGAGCTCTTATAGAATAATCGAGTGGGCAAGTTAAGAGCCCATTTGGAAAATTTTAAAATAAATAACTTATGACTTAAAATAAATAAATGGTGATAAGTAGATTAATACTTATAAATTATTTAGGGGTTTGGATAATTTTACTTATAAGTCAGAATTATTTGTACTTAAATGAAGTAAAATAAATAATTCATAAACATAATTATCTTAATTTGTAAATTTTAAATTAGATTAACATTTTAAAACTACTATTTCAAAACTGAAGCTAATAAAAAAACAAAAAATTAAAATAAGTTGAGAAAAAATATGTTGTTACTAACTGTTATGGATAAAAAACTAAGGTTATTATTTGCTGTATTTTATACTAAGGATCGGGAGCTCAAGGCCTTTAATGGCTGCTCTCGTGTTTCGTAGCTTAACTCTGCCTTTACGAGATGCCTACGTATCTCTGTGAATTAGAGAATTAAGCCAAAAAACGTAGTTCTGATCTGTGGGGTAAAACCTAACTCGTATCCAACTTGGAAAAGCGAGTGGTTTTATGTGTTTCTGGATTCCAAGGAGGGTTGGGACCATTTTTTCAGGCCCAACTTCTCAAAAAGTATAGACGGGTCTTTAAGAGACCTAAAATTGGGGATAGATGAGGATGCGGCCATCAAGGCCATTATAGCTGATAACTTGCATCATTGCACTCTCATCCTTTCAGAGGGTAATTTGCAAGATTTAAGTCTAAGTGACCTAGGTCCCGAGGGTATTTCTTTCCCCTTTTATTCCATTTTCTTAATTCCTTATTTGTCCTTCTTCTTACGTGCCTATATCTTTTTGTAGCTAGGGCAGTTCTGGACACGATCTTCAAGAAGCGGGAGGCCCGTGCTGCCAAGGGCTCTGCTGTTGAGACCCATCGTGACAAGCGGGTTAGGATTGGTGACGGCCCTTCAGTCACGGTTAAGGAGGCCGTCCCTACCTTTTTATCCCAGAGGCCCCTTAGCCTTGATGAGGATACCTCTCCTTTCACCGTCACTTGGGGCCTTCAGAGGAGGGACACAGTGGTAGGGAGTTCCAAGGCTGCCACTGTTTGGTCCGAGAGTGTGATTACGCCTCGTGACAGGGCTGAGATAGTAGAGTCTTCTGATGACCTACAGATTGAGCGTCTGGGTGCTCAAGCCGTGGCTTCTGTAAGCCTCTTCCTCGTCTCCTTTTTGACTGTTTTTCAATTCTTTCATACTTACTGTATTATGCTCGTGCAGATGAATACCTATCTCCAGGCTGCCCTTCACAATCTGAAGGATGTGAGGACTAGCCTGACCATTGATGAGAGAGATAGGGACAGGTACCTCAAGGCTTTCGAGGCCAACTTCACTCGTTTCTGTGAGGTAGAGAAGGAGCTGGCGGATGAAAAGGAGAAAGTGCGTAAGCTGGAGCTGGACGCTGAGAGGGCCCGGGCTGATGTGATAGCTGAGTATAAGGCATCTCAGGATTTTCAAGATGTCTTGAATGCTGAGTACGATGCTAACTTCCCGGAGACCTTTTCTAGTTGCTGGGAGCAGATAGTGGAAGAGATTTAAAAGCTGTCCCTTATTTTCCTCGTACTTATACTAAAATAGATAAGCAAACTCAACCATAATAGTATGCACCAAACAATTATATGATAAGATGAACTAAACAATTGTAAAACAAGTTTATGGCAACTCTTGGGATTCATCCCTTACACAACTCCTAATAATCCTAAAAAATTAAGCTAAAACATGTAAATCCTAAGCAAGCAAAGCTTCAAGGTGCTTTTCAACCTTCTTGTCATCTTGACAAGTGAGAATCATGTTTAATGGCTTCACACATAGTAAACCTTCAGGTTTTGTGCATGCCAAGTTCTCGGAACTTCAATACCATCCAGAGTCTCTAGCTTGTAGGTTCCTCTACCCTGTACACTCTTGACCTTGTATGGCCCTTCCCAATTTGGGGCAAGTTTCCCTTTCTGCCCTATACCAGAAGCTTCCACCTTCCTCAAGACTAAGTCACCCTGTTTGAAGAACCTTTCTTTAACCCTTAGGTTGTAGTAGAATGAAGCATTTTTCTGATAATCCACTATCTTCGCATGTGCCTTATCTCGGACTTCATCAATTAGATCCATGGCTAATCTTTGCCCTTCCTCATTCTCCTCAGCATTGAAGGCTTGAATCTTGGGAGAGGAATGTGATATCTCTACGGGAACAACTGCTTCTGCCCCATATGCTAACATGAAGGGAGTTACTCCAGTCATGACTCTACAGGTAGTCCTATAGGCCCATAGTATTGGGAGTATTTCATCTACCCAGTTATTCCTCGACTTCTCGATTCTTTTCTTTAGTCCATCCAGGATTATCCGATTTTCCACTTCCGCTTGCCCATTGGCTTGCGGATGAGCTACAAAGGTGAATCGTAACTCATTTTCATTCTCTTCACAATACTTCTTGAATTCCTCGTTGTTGAATTGTGTTCCATTGTCAGTGACTAGGATGCGGGGAATTCCATAATGACACATGATATCTTCCCACAGGAACTGTACAACCTGCTTAGTTGTGATTTTGGCCAAGGGCTTGGCTTCAATCCACTTGGTAAAATAATCGATGGCTACAATCAAAAACTTCCTTTGTGTCGTGGCCATGGGAAAAGGCCCAAGTATATCCATTCCCCACATAGCAAAGGGGATAGGTGAGTTGATGGATGTCAGCATCTCAGGGGGTTGTCTAACAACATGTGCATGCTTCTGACAACAGTCACACTTCTTCACATATTCTTTGGCATCCGCCATCATTTCTGGCCAATAGAAGCCTAAACGGAATATCTTATGAGCTAATGCTCTGCCCCCCAAGTGTTTCCCACATATGCCTTCATGTACTTCTTCAAGAGCCAAACGTGCCTCATCGGGTCTGAGACACCTTAAGTAAGGCACCACAAAAGATCTTTTATACAAAATCCCATCTATTAAAGAGTATTTTAGTGCTCGAACAGCCAACTTCCGTGCTTCAGTAGCATCGTTTGGCAACCATCTGGTTTGAATATGAGTCTTAATGGGATCAATCCATGAAGTCCCCATACCTATAGGAGCTACAAGCTTAACATCAATGCTCCGTGTCTTCAGAACGCGGAAGTATACACTTCCCGAACTTTCCTCTATCTCGGATGAAGCAAACTTTGATAACGCATCTGCCTTAGCATTTTCCTCCCTCGGAATATGTTCAATATGGCATTCATCGAATTGGGTCATCACAACCCTTACTAGACGGACATACTTAGCCATCGTATCATCCCTTGCCTCAAACTCTCCCTTTACCTGGGATATGACCAGTTTCGAGTCTCCACAGACTTTTAAGTTCTTGACTCTAAGTGTCCCTGCTAAGCCAAGGCCAGCTATCAGAGCTTCATATTCTGCCTCATTATTTGTGGTTGGGAAGTGTAACTTCATGGCATACTCAATCAAGAACCCATCAGGGCTTTGTAAAACCAAACCTGCTCCATTTGAATTTGTTTTTGATGCTCCATCGAAATAAAGGACCCAATATTCTTTCTCCTTATCAACCTTTTCCTTTTCCTCCTTATCAACTTCCTTGTCTTGAGGTATGGTATCCTCTTGCCCCCCGACTTCTTAGTCGGATATGGTACATTCCACCACGAAGTCAGCCAATGTCTGGGCTTTTATTGCCATTCGTGGCTTATACTTGATGTCGAATTCTCCTAGCTATATCGCTCATTTGATCAGTCTCCCACTAGCCTTAGGACTATGGATTATATATCTCAAGGGCTGATTCGTTAGAACCTCAATTTGATGAGCCTGAAAGTAAGGACGGAGCTTTCTCGAAGCCATTACCAGGGCTAAAGCAAACTTCTCAATGGTTGAATAATTCAACTCACTTCTATGCAGAATCTTGCTGACATAGTATACGGGTTTTCTGGATTTTCAGTTCCTCCTTAACCAACATAGCGCTCAAGGCACTCTCTGAAACGGCCAAATACAAGTATAAGACTTCATTCAAAGACGGCTTGACCAACAACGGGGCATGGGCCATATTTTTCTTTAATTCCTCGAATGCCTTCTGGCTTTCCTCACTCCATTGAAAATTTTTGACCTTCTTTAAGGACTTAAAGAATGCCAGACACTTGTCTCCTGACTTGGAGATGAATCGTCCCAGCGCAACAACCCTTCCTGTGAGCTTCTGAACATCTTTGAAAGTTTTTGGTGGCTCCATGTCCAGGATTGCCTTTATTTTATCGGGGTTGGCCTCGATCCCTCTATTGGAGACCATCAATCCCAAAAATTTTCCCGATCCTACTCCGAAAGCACATTTCGTAGGATTTAACATCATCTTGTGATACCTCAGGACCTCGAAAGCTTCCCTCAAATGGGTTATATGATTAGTCTTTACTAGACTCTTGACTAACATGTCATCAACATATACTTCCATAGTCTTGCCAATACGATCCTTAATATTTTATTTACCAACCTTTGATAGGTGGCTCCTGCATTCTTGAGACCAAATGCCATAACAAGATAACAATAAACACCAATGTCAGTGATGAATGATACCTTTGGAATGTCGTCCTTATACATCCTGATCTGATTGTATCCACTAAATCCATCCATGAAGCTCAGCATCTCATGCCCAGCAGTGGCATCTATCAAAGTATCGATCCTTGGTAACGGGAAACAGTCCTTAGGACATGCATCATTTAGATCAGTGATGTCCACACACATCCTCCACTTTCCATTGGTCTTCTTCACCATTACAGGGTTTGCTAACCACTCTGGAAATTGAATCTTCTCAATGAAACCAGCTTCTAAGAGCTTCTCCACTTCCTGTTTTATAGCTTCTTGCCTTTCTGGAGCAAAAATTCTTTTCTTTTGTTTCACTGTCTTCCGATTTGGGTCCATATTCAGCTTGTGAGTAATCAGTTCCGGGTCTATGCTAGGCATATCAGCTGCTGACCATCCAAACACGTCACTGTTTTCTTGCAAAAATTTTACCAACTTCCCTCTAAGGGGCTCCTCGAGCGTGGCTCCAATAAAGGTCACCTTCTCAGGATCTTCGGGAGATAAAGGAATTGAAATCAAGTCTTCTGCTGGCTTTCCTCTTTTCTCATCATTCTCTCGGATATCCAGATCTTCAATAGGAAGAACCTGCCCCCCAACTCCATCTGCCCTCAAAGAGGCCACATAACAACTTCTAGCCATTTCTGATCTCCTCTCTCTTCCCCAATCCCATCCCGGGTTGGAAACTTCATAACTGAATGATAGGAAGAAGGGACTGCCTTGAAGGCGTGTATCTCTATTCTTCCCATGATAGCATTGTAAGTCGAACTAGCCTTCACCACTACAAAGTCCAACATCTGGGTTGCTTGTCTTGGTTCCTGTCCTATGGTTGTGGGCGACTTGATTATCCCTTCTACAGGGCACTCCACCCCCGCAAATCCATAAATTGGCATGTCGGGGTTAATTGGGAGTCGTTATATCCCATCCTTAAAAAGGTGTCATAGAGCAAAATATCCACTAAAGCACCATTATCCACAAGGACCCTTCTCACCGGGCTGTTCCTTATTATCGGGGTTATAACCAACGGGTCATCATGGGGAAATTTCACACCCTCCAGATCAGAATCATCAAAAGACATTGTTACTCCTGTCCTGGCTCTCTTCGGGGCTTCTCCAACAATGTGCATAACTTCTCGGGCATACACTTTCCTGGAGTTCTTGGATAGCCCGGCAGCGGTTGGTCCTCCAAAAATTGTGTTTATCACAGGCCCTCAGGGTCATGGTCCTCCGAAGATTGTATTTATCACCGGTCCCCTGGGCTGGGGATTTCGCCCCTGATCGTCTTGGTCCCTTCTACGATCTTCAAAGTTCTTTCTTACATTATGATTCCTATCGCCTCCATCTCCAGTATACTTGTTCAATCTCCCTTTTCTAATAAGGAACTCAATTTCATCTTTTAGTTGCCTACACTCATCGGTGTCATGACCAATATCCTTGTGAAATCTACAATACTTGCCCTTATCTAACTTGGCAGGATCGGCCTTCAAGGGTTTAGGCCTGCGAACATCTCGATCTTTCTCGATTTCCATTAAAATTTGGCTCCTTGGAGCATTCAGCTTAGCATATTCAGTGAACTTTTGCCCAGGTCCTCCCTTCTTGGGGGTCGAATCAGAGATTTGCTCGGTTCTAGGATACTTGTCCTTAGCGATATATTCCAGGTCAATTTTCCGCTTCTTGCCTCCACTGGGCTCATTACTCACTACGGTCTTCCTCATGCTCTCTTCCACCTTGATGTACTTCTCGGCTTTATCTTGGAGCTGCAACATGCTTTCAGGGGGCATTTGGCCAAGGACATCTTGAAGAATTCATCCCTAGTTCCCTGTTGTAGTGTTATCATGGCTACCTTGTCATCAAGGTTCGGAACTTTCAAAGCCTCCTTTGTGAAACGATTCAGATATTCTCTCAAGGATTCTTTTGCTCCTTGTACAATACTCATGAGGGATGCTGAACTTTTCTCATGCACTCTCCCACTGATAAACTGTTTAATAAAAGCTTGACTTAACTCTCTGAAGGACCCGATAGAGCTCGGGGGCAAACGACTATACCATCTTTGAGCCATACCCGACAGGGTTTGAGGAAAGGCCTGACACTTAATAGCGTCATTCACGGGTCCTAACATGATTAGCGGGATCTCCCGTGCCATTATAAGCTTTGATAATGGGCATCTTAAACTTTCTCGAGATATGGACATTCATTATTTCTTCAGTGAATGGTGGGGTAGGATCATCCGGATCTCCAAGGGGAAGAAGATTGTTTGGATCAGCTCTTGGGACTACGGCCCTTCTCTGTATCGGACCTTCCAGGTCTATAATAGGGGGAGGATTCCTCCCCTTTGGGGGTAATGGGGGTCTGGTGGTCTGGTGGTCTGGTGGTCCGGTGCGCCTCCAAGTCGCGCTTCAGTCTTTGAATCTCAGCCTCGTGAGCCCTGATCCTTTCCTGTACTTCTTGGGGATTCGTCCCTTGGGTACTCTTAGGACGTTGGCTACCATCAGCTATCGGCTCTTTGCCAGCACGTCTCCTTCTTGGGGCTACTTCATCATCCGAAGATTCAGAGTCTCTCTTAGTGTAAGGACCAGAAAATTCCTGATCCTCAGGTATAGGAGCCAAACCTCGTTTATAGGGGGGAGATCGCCCTCGTGCTTTACTCCATCCAGCATGCCCACTTCCTCCAACCTCGGGGTAAAGGGGCATCCCATAAGGGGGGTTAGTAGTAACAACAGTTGAATAATCGTACCCAATGGGTCTAGAATTCACAGGTGCATATAGTTGTTGAACTTGAGGATTCGTACCTTGAGTAGCCGAGGGAATCGTCCCTTGTGGCTGAGGTTCAATTGCCCCTATCTGGGCTTCTCCTTGTGTGGCTGTATAAGTTGAATGAGGAGGTACCTCCACAGTTGGCGAAATCACTTGGGTTGTCTCCGTTGGTGTTCCTTCTTCGAGGGCTCTAACTGTTCTCCGTGTTTTCGCCATGGTGGTTGTTGTGTTTTCCCACAGACGGCGCCAAATGTTATGGATAAAAACTAAGGTTATTATTTGTCGTATTTTATACTAAGGTTCGGGAGCTCAAGGCCTTTAATGGCTGCTTTCGTGTTTCGTAGCTTAACTCTGCCTTTACGAGATGCCTACGTATCTCTGTGAATTAGAGAATCAAGCCAAAAAACGTAGTTCTGATCTGTGGGGTAAGACCCCTTATATAGATGTTGAGAGTCCTTGAATTGGACTAGGGATAGGAGACTTGTTGATCAAGTTCTCAGGCTTTGGATAGACTTTGAAGTCCTAGAATAGAGGAATCAGATTCCTAGTTGGTGTAGGTGCCCTTGGGGCTATCTTTTATAGATTTATATCACTGGTTTGACTCTTTTAATGAGCTGTTAATCTCCCTTATTTATTAATTACGAAATTAGTAAATAATCAGAGTTTCGGGCCTCGTTAATTGGGCTTCGTTACTGGACCATACCAGATCTAATTAATTCAATCGTTAATTACATTTCTAGGCTAATTTTAGGCCCATATCACTAACATTTAGTGTCCGTTTGGGAAATTGTAAAATAAGTAATGTATGACTTAAAATGATTAAGTGACTTATAAATGATAAGTAGATGAATATTTATAAGTTAAATAAGTGTTTGGTTAAATGTCAGAATTTTTTACTCAACTGAGCTAAAATAAATAAATTTTAAATATAATTATCTTAATTCGTAAATTTTAAATTAGAAAGACATGCAAAAACATATATTTTAAAACAAAAGTTAATAAAAAACGAAAAATCAAAATAAGTTGAAAAAAGTATGTCATTGCTAATATTCAACTTATTAGCTTATAAGTTGTAAATTCGACTTATAAGCTGGATCAACAAACACCGTCGATAAGTACTTATTGACTTATAAGCGAATATGTAACTTATTTTGTGTAGCCAAACATGCCCTTAACTTATTAGCTTATAAGTTGTAAGTTCAACTTATAAATCAAGTCTACAAACACTTATGAGCAAGTTGTTGCGGGCATATAAGCTGTAAGTAACTTATAAGTCGCGAAACAAATAGTCCTTAAGATTCAGATCAAAACTTATTTCTATGTGTAAGAGTTGAATACTTGAAAACCCTCAGTGTTAAGTAAAAATGGAACTCTTAACCCTTAAATTCAGTGATATTTCATAATCCAAATATCTATGAGAAGGTCTCTTTCAGAACACATGAATGTTCTGAAAGATCTTTTTTTTAATCTAGAATTCTTTGATAGTCTGGTGCCAAGGCTCCTTCCTCTCCCTTGTAAAGATGACCTTCTCTAATTGATATTCTTACTCGGTTCCCTATATTCAATTACTAATGAAAAAAGTAATACTGCTGGTAAAATGATTTAAAACAAAGAAACAGAGTAAAGACAGAAAATGTTCTCCTTAGCCTCAAATAAATTAGTGTTTTCTTAAAGGTTTGGGACCAAAAGCTGCCAGACCTTGATGTCACAATCCAAACTGCAACTGTAGAGGTGATAAGAAGATGTAGTATCAGACTGGTTAGCACAATGATCACTTGCCATTGTCAAACACTTGACAGGGCCTCCATGCCCTTCCAACACAGCCAAGCAAGAGTAGATCATCTCAACCCCTTTCCAGACTCGTATAGTTGCATCTGCTGAACCACTGCACAATATGTCATTTGCCACGCCTAGGCTCAATATGGACTTGGTGTGCCCCTTCAGCATACCAACAACCATCATGTTGCAGTATTCATCCTTTTCCCACACGACTATCGATCTATCACTGGCACCGGAGAATAAGATGGATCCATCATTGCTCAAGGCCAATGTGTTTACTCCAGATTTATGTTTCTCAAGTGTAGTGACTAGGGAGCGCTTCTTTTCCCCATATTGTTTCTTCCACACTTTGATTTTCTTGTCAGCTGATCCAGTATAAACATAACCATCCTCAGATAGTGCCACTGCATTTATTGCATCGTCGTGTGCATCTCGTACCGACTCCAAACATTTGAAGTCACTTGCCCGCCAAATCTTGAGTGTCCTATCCCAGGAAACAGAGTAGATGAGTGACTTATCACTTGACAAGGCTAGTGAAGATACAGTGTCAATATGATGAACCCATGTAGACTTCTTGTGACGCCTTACTTGTACATGGTTCTTGGGTAACAGTGACTTCATCGCACGGTCAGTGAGTGTTGGGAGTGTGGCCAAGTGCATAAACTTCTGGTAGTCTGTTTCATGATTATCAATTTGCCATACTCGGATTTTGTGATCTTGATGAGCACTGAATATTTTGTCTGCTAAAACTACCAGAGACTTCACTGCTCCCTCTCCTGTTTTTATGGCAGTGCCACCTAGATTTTCTAGATCAAGTTCAGACTGTTCAGAGGTTAAAATGTCACGTTGCAACACCCGGATTTCTTTGTCCGAGAAGCCAATGTAGAGGAATTTTCCACAAAGGGCAAGGGAGGATATGTAAGAGTTGTGGAACTTGAGTGTGGTGATGCAATGGTGCTGGATAGATTGAACATGGTTCTCTTGATATGTTTGGGTTGTGAGGGTAGGAATTGACTGGAGGCTTGGTTGAGAATGCATGGAGGATGACCCTTGTTGCACAAAGAGATCATAGTGATATTGAGACTCATAATCTGAGCAATAATTTTGATGATATGACATAGTTCTTATGTTATAAAGAAGAGAGAGTTTGGAAAATATAAGCACTCATGTTTCATATATATAAAGAGGAGGGGATATATGGGCTGGTCTGGTGTACTAACATATTGGACATGCTGGTACAAAAGAAAAAAAGAGTAGAAACCGCTTAATATGTTTAATCATGGATGGCCCAGATTAAATTTGGTGGTAGGCTCATGTGCAACTTTTGCATGTATCACAGGCAATCCACTAAAGCCTGCACATCTCCCCTCTTTGGATATATAATAATAATTCATGCACCCCTCCTCTTTCAAGATATATAATTGTCATAAGTTTACTTTAAATAGGTTAGTTATCATACACCTTATGAACAGCCTTTGCTTGTTCTCATGTCTTATAATTGCTAAGTTTTGTCCACATCAGTTGAGTTGGGTAGTTTTGTCCACCATTATGTGTTGCTTACTCTTATATAAGTGGCGGTTTTAGGCACCCCCTCTATGTGGTGGATCCTCCTCTTTAGAATGTCTCCTTTCTTCGTGTTTTCTGATCTTCATTATGAAGTAATTGCTTACCAGCATTTAGATTATAGCGTAATGCAAGATTAAAAATTAATATTAATATTCTCTAGTCCACATGATGTCTTTTAATGGTTGTAAGTTTACATGGTGATATTTCATTATCTAATTACTGGATGCTTAGCCTTGTCTGATGCAGGTAAAAAGGGTGACTAATCTACGCTCAGCTGGTTCTCGATTAATTCAGAATATATATAGAGATCAATATCTGTCTTTCGAGCAGATTCAACATGAGCAAACAAGATGGAGTAAATACATCGTCTACCTTGTTATAATTGCAGGAATGACCTGAATTAGTATTACAGAAATGGTGACAGAGAACTGCTCTTTCTCCATTGTTGATGTATCAAGTGGAAGACAATCCCATATGCTTATCTGATTATGTATTGCACTGACACCTTGCACATATACAGTTTTGCTCATATATAATGTAGCTTTGATTATTCAATGTTTGTGCACAATATATATGTACTAATTTGTCATGGTTCAACCTGTAATCTGAAGTCCACATGCATCTATAGTCTTTTTTTTCTCAACTAGCTTAGCATCCCTAGAAATGCCCCATAAGCTAGCAGGGTCAGAATTATATGATTAGTGTGCTCTTTTGTTATTTTTTCAAACTTTAATGTATGATGGTTGGTTTTGCATATGGTCAGTTTTTTATCGGTTAGATAAATATTGAAATAGTCTTAAGATTTTATTGAATGAAGTAGATGCTCTTTCAGTGTACTGAGCTTCCTCAACTTACGCTTAGCTCGACACACAAGGGTGTGAATAACGGTGTCAAATTCTCTGTGGCGCACCATGGGTGTTTTTCTATTGGAGTTACAAGAGTGTGTAATGAGTGTTTTGAGAAGTTGCCAAATTTTTGGCATCCTTTTGCCACCTCCTTTAAATAAAAAAAATCTAAATATTTGCATTAAAAGTATAACTTATTCATATCCATTATTACATATAATTTTTTATATTATTTATTTGGGGACCATCTAAACACCTTATATGTAGTGCCAACTATTGGACTTTGCTAAATATGATATAAATGAAGAAATAAATAAAATATTATTAATTAAGATGAGTTGACATGTTTGACACAACTGCCTCTATTTAAAATGCTCTAATTAACTAGTCAAGTGATTTATTGTCGAGCAAAACAATTGTTATAACATATTTGTACTAGTTGCGGCACGTTTAAAACTAAGATTTTTATTGTGAATGTAGAGGATCCCACTTATCATACCGTTTATTTACGGTCATAGGATATGTTATAACGCTCAGAACTGGGCACCATCACCCTTTATTGTTAACTGCTTAGATATTGTAGAATAAACATGTGTTGCTTTTTTATGTTATTTTCTTGCCTTTGTTTTCTCTAGAGACTATCATAAATTCTTTGTTAATTCGTCTTAAACCCTATAAATTTCCCCATGCTCCAGGCTGGGTTGTGAGTTAATAGACTGCTAATAATGAAACAAGATGAGACTTGTCTATATTGACTTATCGTACTAATAGACTACTACCAATGAAATAAGACGAGGCTTGTCTATATTTTTTGTGTCAATCTTCTTGTTATCTGATTCGTTTATTGTTCTTCACTTTCGGTTTCGAGTTAACTGTTTTTAGACTTATTAAATGCCCCTCTTAAATGTTGATTTGATATCGATGGGAATTATTGTATTATGATGCTCTTGAAGCTTTTCCCCGTTTGTTTACTTTTAATTGTAAAGTTTCACAGGCCTAAACTCTGAACTCTCATAAAACAATTGTTCTTTGAATAATTAGAGAAAGAATTTGCTGATCTAGTGCATCAGCGTAGCGCTGCAAAGGTATTTAGTTAAGCAGTTTTAGACAAGAGTCTACCAAACTGCAGGTTTTGTGGGTTATATATTCATAATAATGAATAAGGTTGTAGTCTGCATTTTGTAGTACATTGTAAAATTAATTTGCCAAGCCAGAGGTTATATCACGAAAATCTTGTCATGTCTCTTCTCACGGCAGTTTAAAATTCTGCATATATTTCATGTCCTGCATATACTGTAGGTTGCCGATGAGAGAATCTTGTCTTTGTGTACCGGGTTATATTTCGATGATTTTCCTTGCTAATCTTACACGGTGTATATAATTGGATTTTAAAGATTTTTTTGGATTTTGAAAATCCTAAAGTATTTGATTTGAATATTAATTTTTTTTTAAATCTGATGGTAGTTAGTAGGAATTGAAAAATGTTTTTTTAAATCTGATGATATTTAATTTGAATTTTAAAAAAATCCATTAAAATCTGATTGTATTCAAAAGTTCGTGATTTTTTTTTATTTTATAAAATTGTAGATTTTGATGGATTTACTAGTTTATTTTATATTTTGAGAAATCTTAGCAAAATTCAAGAGATTTTGATGAATTTGTAAAATTTAGGGCTTTGGCCAAAAATACATTTTTTTTAGAAGTTGTAACAAGAATACCACTTTTTGGAGTTTATGGCCAAAAATACCCTTCTAATACGCATTTTAAAAATGGGTAAATCTATTACGCATCTGAAAAATGGGTATTACATAAAAAAAATAAAAAAAAAAGATAAAAAAAAGTGCAGAACATGTGATACGCATATCACAAATGTGATACGCATATCACAAATGCGTATCACCAGAATCAAATGGGTGATACGCATTTTGTGAATGCGTATCTCATATTTTTTTTTTCAACTTTTTTTAATACGAATTACTCATTTTTAAAATGCGTATTAGTAATATCCAACTGAAAAATGCGTATTAGACGGGTATTTTTGGCCAAAATTTTAAAAAGATGTATTTTTGTCACAAACTCTGAAAAAAAGGTATTTTTGTTATTTTTTCTAAAATTTACTATTCAAATAATTAATCAACCAAAATCAGCAACAATAATTCAAAATTAATGAATTATTATAAATCCTCTAAAATCTGACAACACGATAGAAATAACACATAGAGGGTAATATCACTAATGGGAGAGAGAGTTAAATCTTAGTTGTTTCAAGTCTTGATAATGCGTGAGATATTTTTTTGGGCATCCAATATCAGTTAGCTGCTTAATTGCTTGTATTGGAGTGGAGTATCTGTGCACTAATACAGTGTTACAAAATCAACGAAAAAAGAAAATAATGAAAAATAAGTATTTTTTTTTCTTTTTACATCTTTTCAAAAGTAGGAAAAAGATTTTGGAAACAAATATACGAAAATTTTAAATCTTTATCCTTGATTTTTTTTTGGAAATAAGTTGAAGAAATCAAAATGTAACTTTCTGTTTTTTTTTTCTTTCATACAAATGTTTCCGGAACAGAGGATTAGTACCATTTCAATAATTTTCCTTCTAACCTCAGATTATACGATAGACAATTTTTGATGCCAGGGTGATTCTATTATGTATGAAGAAACAATGAGGGAAAAAAAATGCCTTTCGACTTGCCCTTTAATTGTATTTCCATGTTTACATTAGGGGTGTACCACGAACCGCTCAACTGCATCCAACCGTTCAACCGCTCGTAACTGAACCGCATTTTACGGATAATTGCGAAACGCGGGCTGATTGTGGATTTAAATTTTAAAAACCGCTTATTCGCGGTTTGGATGCGGTTTTAAATTCTTGAAAATCGCAAAATCGCAACCGCAACTCGTAACATATATTTATAATAAAATATATTTTCAAAAATATAGTTGATATCATATAAATTAATAAGTATACAAATTTATTAACTAATTTTAGGTTAATGTTAAGACTTCGTTTATAAGATTCACAATCATTTTAAGATATATAATCAAACAAATAGAAAATGTAATCTAACATGTAATATTTTTAATCTTTTTTTTTTCTTTTCTCTGGCCTCCATATTTTTGTATGTTTTTAATATCCTTACTCCACACGGAGCATATTTTGTATTTTATTTTTGAATGTAAATTTATTACGTAACTTAAACTTGAATTTATTAATATTCCGAATTTATTTTTTTTATAAATTATTAATTATTTTAAAATAAGTGGTCGAACCGCAAACCGAACCGCAATAACCGCAAATTCGCAACTGCAATTTACGCGGTTAACCGCAACCGCATTTACGGTTGCGGATGACAATTTTCTAAAATTGCTCTTCGCAATTTGGTTCAACTTTTACCATAAAACAGATCCGATACGAATCGCGTATATCCCTAGTTTACATAATGAGAAATTAAAAGGTCAGGACACCTCACCCTGAGCCACCACATGAATGGAACAGCCTTTTTATTACTTCCTCGGCCTCTTAATATTTTTCCGGTTTATCTTTGTCATGTTTGTCCGCGCACATTTTTTATAGTTAATATCTTTAATTTTATATTAATATAAAATATAAAAACTTCACCGTATTAAAATACTGATAAATATGAATCAAACAAAATCACTCATGTCTATATCTATTTTTATAGATTAGAAATAAATTAATAATTTATCTAATATTATGAACAATCTCCAATATATGAAATTAGAAAAGTAATAAGGGATGGAGGGAGTAGCATTTTGGTTGTGTTGTTCCCAAATGGAAATTAACCAGCGGACTGGAATATACTACCTCCGTATTTTTCTACGTTTACTATTTGCACGTATTTTGAGATCTTTATAAAATATAATTTCGTAATTTTTTTTTTTAAAAAATTTTAATAAAAATTTAAACATAAAACTTTTATACAGAAAAAAAAATAAAAAAATATAATAGAATTATATTTTAAATAAATATTGAAAAGCGTGTCAAAAAGTAATTTAGAAAATTTAATAGGATAGAGAGTATTATTCTATAACTCTCCTATGTCAGGTGAAGTTGTACGTGCAAACTGCGACTCCACTTCTGAACCTTTCTAACATGTAAATTTAATATTCTATTTTTTTTAATTTAATTTAGTTTGATGACCTCAATTATTACTATTTTACACAAAAATATTTCTTTTATAATTGTTATCACTTTAATCACTAAATTATTTTTTTTAATAGAGAATTGCATTTCATCAAATATTTTAACTCGACGTTAGCTAATTCATTTTTTAATTTTTATTATTGCACTTTGATGGCTTAACTATTAATAAATTGCAAAAATGACTCTTTTATATATACTAACATTTTATTAAATAAATTATTATTTAAACATAATTTAACTAAATTGTACTTTTGAATTCCCACTAATTTCTACATTTTTTACGGTAAACTATTATTTTTTAAGCACTGTAACTAGAACAACAAGAGAAATTAAAATATGTAAGAATAAAATGTTTGACTAAGTTCGACATACGAAATTTGAACTTTCATAAAATAAACTAATATTTCTTCCCTACTCTTAACAGTGATCAAATCCCGGAGTGAAGTTTTAATTTTAAACTAATATCAATATTTTTTAAGAAATAATATAAACCTAAATTGAATTTTTAAGTTGTTTGAAAAATGTGATCCACACATTATTAATTTTTTAACGTAATATGATTTAAATGTGTAGACATGAGTGATATTAAAATACAATACGAAGTGGTGATATTATTAAATTTTTAGAATTTTGAATTTATTTTATTAATTATAAATATTGTATGTTACTATAAATATTTCATTTTTCATAAGTCAAAACTAATTAAGAATATGTTTCTTATATTTTTCAAGATATATTATTTTTCAAGTATTTGCCTAAATATCATGTACAATATATTTATAATAAAAAAAATCTCAAAGTCGTGCGTTTTAAAAATATAATTAAGTTCAATTATTTGTAAACGATACAGTACGCCATAGGTGGGCTATTGTATTGCCTAAATGGTGTTACAATAGATCCAAAAAGCATTACATTAGATCTATTCTAACACCAAGGGGCGTTACGTATACGAGCATTACAATAGACACCCTAATGTAACACTTCACTGATCTATTGTAACATAGACGAAAAAGTTACAAGACTAAGTCATACTGACAACCCTAAGATTAGTTGTATTGTAACCTTAATCTGTAATTCATACTTGTAACACTTAATGTCTGTAAAATGTAAATGGAGCAGACTGGAGCATTTTTCTCTAAACAGTGTCAAGCCTAAGAATTCTATCTGGAAGAAGATCAAGAAGATCATGCCTCAGAAGAATTATGAAGAAGCTTGGAGTTGAATAAATCTGTTTGGTGTAAAACATTCTAAGTCAAGATCTCTACAAGTCACATAATTAGTGTTATAGAGAAATCATTCGAGAACTCCAAAATGACCTATCGAGAAGTCAAACTCTAGAGAGTACCGACCGATGAATAACATCTACCCGACGGATGAGCAATATCTACTCGACGGATGAGCAATGTCTACTCGACGGATAAGCCTTCACTACTCGACGGATAAGCAATATCCACCGGGTATAGAGAACTCAGGAATTGTCTGTCGAGAACTCAGAGATATCGACAAGTATACATTCATTAGAGAACTCTGAGTTATCGATAAACCAAAATTCACTAAAAAACTCAGAGTTGTCGATAAGTCAAGTTAACAATGAAGTTTTAGAGATATCGACAAGCCAACATGCCTATCGAGATGTCGAGTTCTCTACAGCTTAATTGGAAGATCTCGAACGTGAAGAAATTTCTCTAAGTACAGAATTGCAGAACAGTTCAATATCCAAGGTTGCAAATCAACAAACAATTCACACAGCTGGATTGACAAGTCTACAAAAAGCAGCTTGAGAGATGTGCAAGATTAATGGCAAAGATTAACTGACAGAGGAGATTAAAGTAATCACGGGATGCTAAAGATATGCTAAGCCGGAAATGGAAGATTTGCTTTTCTATAAATATAAATGACAAGTAACAGTTTAGAAAAGCTACTAGCATGTTTATTATCCACTCTGTAAACCAGCAGTTAACTGAGTTATAAAGTTAAAACTGGTCCTCTAGTTAAGTAGAACAATCAGAATAGAAAATTGTGTGTTCTCTCTCAAGAAAGAAGCTAAGTTCTAAAATAAGAACTTAGAGATTTTATAGCAAAATACTGCTTGATTTTTAATATAAAATTAAGTGAGTTTTGAAGATCTTTGTTTTACATATTTGCACAGCTATTTATGTTTAACATCCATTCTGCTAAATCATTAACAACTACCGACTGCTAAAGCCTAAGTCGATCGAAAATCAAACATTTAAGCCAAAACACATTCACCCCCCCTCTGTGTTGTATTCATACCTAACAAGTGGTATCAGAGCAAAATCTGAAAGTAAACAGATTAGATCTTGGAAAAATGAATCCACAGAAAATCAGTAGTATCAAGATTCCTCACTTTGATAAGGCCAATTACACTTTATGGAAAAAGAATATGTTGCTGTTTATAAAAATGGCCAATCATCTTTACATTGGTATCCTCAAGAATGGGCCCTTCACTCCTGTAGTTAGAGTTGAGGAAACCACAGATGGAGATATGGTTATTCCAGCTCATTATGCTCCCAAGGATCCTTCTGAGTATACTGAACCTGAAAGAGAGAAAGTTTCCCTAGACAGTGCTTTGCAACTGATACTAATTGAGTCACTTGACAATGTAATGTATAATAACATTGTCAACTGTGACACTGCTAAACAGATCTGGGAAAAGATTGAAATACTTTGTGAAGGAACTGAGGAGGTTATGTCAAATCAAAGAAGGATATTGATTTCTCAGTATGAGGGTTTTATGGCTAAACCAAAGGAGGGTATTACTGATGTGTTTGAAAGGTTTAATAAGCTGATAAATGACTTGCAGTTTCATGATAAATTTTATGATGTTGAAGAAGTGAATTTGAAGTTCTTGCTCACTCTCCCTGACCATTTGGAACAAAAGATCTCTGCAATCAGAGAAGGAAGGGATTTGAGTAGAATCACACAGGAAGTGCTCTGTGGGATTCTGAAAACTTATGAACTTGAAATGATTCAAAAGAAATCATTAAGGGCTGGTCAAGGATATGTAATGGATGGTTCAAGTGCACTGATTGTGACTGATGGCCAGACTTCTAATGATGAGCAAAGATCCCCAACTCCAGCAATTTCTACAAGTGAGAAAAGATTTAATGACACTGAAGAGCAAGTCATACTGGAATTGGATGAAGAAGATGAGTTCTACACTCTTGATGAGCTTGATGAGCTAGACAAATCAATGGCTTACTTGGCCAGAAAATTCTCTAATATTAGAGTAAAGAAACCAAGATTTTTCAAGAGCAAAGGACAGTCCTTCAACAAAGACAGCAGCTGGAAAGGAAAAGGGAAGTACACTTATGATAGAAAAACTGGCTACAAAACTGGATCTGTTGATAGATAAAAAATAAGGTGCTTTAACTGCGATGAGTTGAGCCATTTTGCTACAGAATGTAGAAAACCCAAGAAGGCAAAGAAAGATAAAGCCTATCTTGAATTGGAAGTAAAGTATGATGCTCTTCTAAAGAAGCAACAAGGGAAAGCTTATATTGCCGAGGGCAAGAGCTGGGATGATTCAGATAATGATGAAGATGAAGAAGTTGGAAACTATGCATTCATGGCCTTGGAGCAAGGAGATTCTTCATAATATAAATCATAGGTACCAACTCTTACCACAATTGATTTAAATGTGAGTCAATATAAGGAAACTGTTGAAAAGATGAGCACAGAAATGTTCCACATTCATACAAGCATGGTTGCTGCAAATGAGGAAGTTAGCAGATTGAAAAAGATCAATGAAAAAC
Source organism: Apium graveolens (assembly GCF_009905375.1). NCBI lineage: Eukaryota > Viridiplantae > Streptophyta > Magnoliopsida > Apiales > Apiaceae > Apium > Apium graveolens. Next base: position 43,915,215 of record NC_133656.1, on the reverse strand, counting down.
TTAAGAGTGAAAAACAAGAGACTGAATTGTTGCTGGTTGAGCTTGATACTGCTAAGCAAGAAAATGCATACTTAAAGAACAAATTAAAGTGTGTAAGTGAAATTGAAGCAGTATTGAGAGAAAAGATGGAGAAGAATGAAGTGAAGCTGAAATCCTTCAAAAATGCTTCTGATTTGATTGGCCAATATCATGAAAAGAACAAGCCATGTGCAAACATTGCCATTGGTCTTGATTATGAGGATTTGAACAACAAGAGGAAGTCTGTCAGTGACAAAGGGAAATCAACTTAAACTGAAGATGTTCCAATTATTTTGAAGAAAGTTGAATCACCTTTGTTCAAGGCATGTGAAGTGAACTTCATTGAAGAAGAGTTGATCATCAAACAGGAGATAGCTGATGAGGACAAGGAAAAGAAAAATGATGAGACAACTCAGTCTTCCATCTCTGTTGAAACACCAAAAGCCAATCAAGAAACTAAGGAGCCTGTGAAGGAGATTAAAACTGAACAGGTCAAAAAGAAAAATAAGAATAGAAATGGAAAAATTGGGATAAACAAAAGCAATAATTTTGCTTATGTTGCCAATGCTCCTAGAAAGAGGTGTGAGAATTGTGGATCAATGAATCACCTAATTCATCTTTGTAAAAAGACTGTTAGAAATTCACCTGAAGGAGTCTGCAAGTACAATGAAGCTAAGGCTGATCATCCATATTCATTCTGTGACAAGTTTGACTGCATTCCCTGCAACATGAAAGTGATGAAGAGTTGCCACAAATTGAGAATTGATCCCATAGAATCAAAAATTGGTTCTGTATCTGAAAGGAAAAATGCTCAACAGTCTATGAATTCCATTTTATCTCAAAATTCTCATTCTACTTCTGGAAAATCAGTTAACAAGAAGAAAGTGTCCAACTGCTAATGAATGCCTACATGCATGTTTTCTATCTCAAGTAGAGCCCAAGAAAATTGAAGAAGCCCTAATGGATCCTGACTGGATATGTGCCATGCAGGAGGAGCTGGATCAGTTTGAGAGAAACAAAATTTGGAAATTAGTCCCTGCACCAAAGAACAGAAGCATAATTGGAACTAAGTGGGTGTACAGGAACAAAATGGATGAAAATGGAATTGTTACTAGAAATAAAGCAAGGCTAGTTGCTAAAGGCTACTCACAAGAAGAGGGAATTGACTATGATGAGACTTTTGCTCCTGTTACAAGACTAGAAGCAATAAGAATTTTTCTGGCATTTGCTGCACACTCAAATTTCAAGGTGTATCAAATGGATGTCAAGAGTGCTTTTCTCAATGGTGAACTAGAAGAAGAAGTTTATGTGCAACAGCCACCTGGCTTTGAAGATCCAGAATTTCCTAACTTTGTTTACAAATTACTTAAGGCGCTATATGGATTGAAACATGCACCAAGAGCCTGGTATGACACACTGTCAGAATTTCTACTCAAACATGGTTTTACCAGATGTACTATTGATAAGACTCTCTTCTACAAGAAGCATGGTGAATATATGATCCTAGTTCAAATCTATGTGGATGATATCATCTTTGAATCTACAAATGAAAAGCTTTGTCAAAGATTCTCTAGGCTAATGCAGAGTGAGTATGAAATGAACATGATGGGAGAATTGAGTTACTTCCTTGGCCTTCAAGTTAGTCAAAGAAGTGATGGTATTTTCATCAGCCAAACCAAATATGTGAATGACTTATTGAAGAAATTTGGTGTGGTGGATAGCTCACCAGCATCTACACCAATGTCTACTGCAACCAAGTTGGATGAAGACAAGAAAGGCAAGAGTGTGGATATTTCAAGCTATAGAGGGATGATTGGATCATTACTGTATTTGACTGCTAGTAGACCAGACATCATGTTTGCTACTTGTCTATGTGCCAGATTTCAAGCCAAACCAAATGAATCATATTTGATGGTTGTCAAAAGGATTTTCAGATACTTAAAGGGAACTCCAAACTTGGGATTATGGTATCCTAAGGGAACTGGTTTTGAAGCTGTTGGATACACAGATGCAGATTTTGCTGGATGCAGGGTTGATAGGAAAAGTACTAGTGGAAGCTGTCAATTTCCTGGTCAAAGACTTGTGTCCTGGTATAGTAAGAAATAACAATCTGTGTCAACTTCCACAGCTGAGGCTGAATATATAGCTGCTGGAAGTTGTTGTGCTCAGGTGCTTTGGATTAGAAATCAGCTAATGGACTATGGTCTAGTGTTACACAAAATTCCTATTATGTGTGACAATACTAGTGCCATATCTATAGTAGCTAATCCAGTTAATCATTCTAGAACAAAACACATTGATGTTAGGTACCATTTTATCAGGGAACATGCTGTAAATGGTACCATTGAGCTCATTTTTGTTCCAACAGAGAAACAATTAGCTGACATTTTTACTAAATCTTTGGATGAAGCAACCTTCACTAGACTTGTGAGTGAAATTGGAATGCTCAATTATTCATCTTAAGGCAAGAACTCAGCTAATGTTTTGCAGCAGATTAATTTCTAATAAATCAACCCAGTTTGATTTAATTGGAAATTAACTGAAATATGAATTATAAATATTTCAGAATCTCTGTATATTTATTTTTCTTTAAAAACTCAAAAATTAACTTAGAATATCTTAAATTCTAAGTAAACTGCTTGGTTGTTAATTTACATCTTAAATGTGTAAAAATTAGCACAAGGCAGAAAAACAGTACTCAAAGGTATAGAGAACTGAGTTCTCGATAAGTCAAAATGACTTATCGATAAGTCATTTTGGAGTTCTCGAGTGAGTCCTCGATAAGTCAATTTACAGACTTCTCGAATGACTTCTCGATAAGCTCTATTATGACTTATCGATAAGACCATGTAGAGTTCTCTAATAGTGTTAATTCACAGAGTTCTCGACAAAAATATTTTGAGACTTATCAATAACTCAGAACTAAAATAATTTAATTCAATGAATTATTTTAGACAAATACTTTTGGAAAATTTATTCTGATTTCAATTTGATTCAATTCAAATAAATTATAATTATTTCAGTCCTTTTTGGACAAACTGGGTATTTATCAGAGTTCTCGATAAGTCACTTGACTTCTCGAATGTACCTTTTTCATATTTAAAATTAATTCTCGATAAGTTTAATATCAAATGTTTATTTGACTTCTCGATAAGTATTTTACTTTTTCTATAAATACCCAGACTTCTCGATACACACACTATACTTAAACCTTCTCGAGATCTCAAGTGACCTAGCTTTCAGACAAAAGGCGATTTCTCTCTCGTTTTTGCTCTTTTCTCAAAACTTTTTCTTACCCACTACTTCTAAACACTACAATGGCACAATATATTGTTAGAGCTATCATTCCAGAGAAGGGAACTAACTTTATTGCTTTTCTTGATGCTAACCAAGCCCCTGATAGTTTTAAGGGTTTTGTGAAGTTTCTTTCTGAATCCTACATTGCAGGTGCTTTAACTGCAAGTCCTGTGCTGTATTTGGACGTTTTTCATGAATTTTGGACATCAGCTATAACTAGGACAGTTGTTCTAGAGCATGTCACTTCTATGGTGGTCACATGCACAATTGGAGGCCAGGAAATTGAGTTTTCAGCTGCTGATGTGAATACATCCCTGGGATTGCCAACTGAGAATTATGGAGAGATGCCAACTGCAGATGAGCTGAGTGAATTCATAGACTTTATCAACTACAGTGGCTCAATCAACTTGGCAAGCCTGAACAGAACAAACCTTAGGAAGGAATGGTCCTTTGTGTTTGATTCTGTAGTGAGGGCTTTCACTTGTAGAAAAACTGGCTTTGACAACATCTCAAGTGTGGTGCAGAAGCTGGTGTTCTCAATAGCTCACAACAGGCATCTAAATGTTGGAGGTCTAATTCTGGAGGAGCTGGCTACCAGGCTTACTATGCCTTTGAAGAATAGAGGTAAATAAATATTTTTTCCAAGGTTTATTATGTCTACTTTAGCTCATAAAGTCAATGACATACATTTGTTAGCTGGTATTGATTGTAGTAGAATTGACAATTGCAAGCAAGTGTCCGAAATCATATTTGGGTAACTTACTTCAAAGAATAAGGTGAGTGTGAGTATCAGAATCACTCCATTTATGTTGGAGAGATTCAGGACTTATCCTTACCCTATGCCAGACATGAGGGCTCCTAAATTTGCTAGTTCAGCCATGGTTCCTGAGCCTATGGAAGCACAAACATAGGCACACCAACAGGAACCTTTCAAGGCTGCAGCCCTTTCTTTTACACCACTAGATGTTAGCAATCCAACCACTTTAGTCTCTCAAAAGACTGAAGTGAGTAAAAAGAAGAGAAAGGAACCAACCCTTGTTGTTGTAAATGAGAGTGAAACACTTCAAACTGAACCAGAGTCACCCTTGGTCAAGAAACCAAAGAAGAGTAAGTTATTAGAATTGACCACTCTAGACACCTCTGTGTCTTCCCAAAAGGGCACAGTTGAACAAATGGGGAGTAAGCAGTTACTAGATACATCATCTCAACAGGGTGTATCTATTGAAAAGAGCATTCACCCCAATGCATCTTGTACTGAGTCAGCACAACCTGCACCTAGAGTGTATGGTAGAAGAAATAAGGATGGCACACACAGTGAGGGCACATCACTTGAAGCTCCCTCATCCATTCAGGAGGAGCTGCCAACACTCACAACTGAGCAAACTTCTCTAATCTCCCAAATTTCTTCATCATATATAGCACTTGAATCTGATTCTCAAGTGCACCAACACTCAAGTGACATGGTTCATGAAACTGTGCTCACCACCCAGAACCAACATCTAGATAGTGAGAGGCTACTAGCTGGGGTAGACCTTGATGACACCATCATAAACATGGGGGTTTCATCAGTTCTTACTGAAGACCCCATGGTCACTCTTGCACCTTCATGTGCACAATCATCTTCACAGATGAATAGGTTTGAGGGTAGTACTCTTGAGGGAGAGCTATCTGAATCCTCTCCAATTCAATTGGAGGTTCCTCTAGAAGGAACAACTCCCCTCAAAACCCTAGCTGAAATTTCCTTCTCAGTTGAAGCTAGGAGTACAATTGCCAATGACCCTGTTATGGGAGAGGCAAGTTTATCACATTTATGTGACAGTGCTCTGTAAGGTGCACAAAGGTTTGAGGCTGGTGTACATGACAGTAACCCAGTCAAATCCTCTTCAATTCCAATGGAGGTTCCTACTACATATGGTGAATAACAAACTGTCAAAACCACAGATCTATCTGTGAGTCAAACTGTGACTTTAGTCACAGGTGGTACTGTGAACATTTCTCAACAACCATCCACATCTCAACCCAACCAACCACATGTCATAGCACAATGACTACAAGATATGGAAGCTCAGCCTTCTACAGTTGATGACATGTTGGTAGATCAAATCTCAGGCTTGTCAATCTTTCTCAGCAATTGCTCACTTCAGACATGGGGAACCAGGACTATCAAGCTATACTGCTATGCTTCAATGAAGAGGTTGAACAACAGAAGGAGAAGATAGTAGATGAGGCTGAAGAGGATGTAAATGTAGATGCCTGGTTGTCTGGTGACCATGTGGCAGAAATGGATGAAGTTTTGGCTAGATTCAGGAGAGAATACATAACTATCTTGGGCAGCAATGCTAAAACTCTCACTCCTCCTGAAGTCTATGATGCCATTATGGATGTGCATAAAGCTCAACTCAAGGCTTTCCATCTCTTTGGAAAGGCCCTTGAAGTACAATTGACTGGTCATGAAGATAAAGTCAGGAGGTTGATCAAGGAACAGATGGATGACATTGTGCCTTCTCAAAAAGACATCAAAAATCAATTCCAGTCTTTCACCGAGCAAATGTCAAGGATGGATCTGGCCTCCATAGAGAAGGAAATATCAAAAATGAGGAGCTCTTTCAAGGCCCTGTTTGATCAAGTTCAAGCTCATATGACAAATTCAAATGATACCGGGGTCAAGCTAAATCAAATGCATACTGCTAGGTATGAGCCTTCATTTCTTCTCATGGAGAGTGTCAGAAAAGCTGTTGATGAACACCTTAGGTCCTTCTCAGCCAAAACCTCTACTTCTCAGATACAAGAACTTCAAGATCAAGTTTCCTCACTTCAAGCTTCCAACTCAGATTTATCTTCACAAGTCAGAGCTCTAACTACACTGGTTGAGAGTCAACATCATGATATTCAGGCCCTAGTGGAGTCCCATAAGCATTTACAAATGCAGAATATAGTTGCTTTGGGAGCCATTATGGGAAAACTCAACATACCACTGCCAGCATTGTCTAAAGCTGTAAGACCTGAGATTCCTACTCCCCTACTCATGCCTGTCACCAAGACTAAGGGGGAGATAGATGCAAGGCTAGTACAATCAACACTAGCACAATCAACACTCAAAAGTCAAGAACAAGGTCTAGAACAAGAGAGGCTCCTTATGGCTGCTCAAGGTCCATGAATGACACAAGAGTTTGACAACTTGCTCACTGGGTTAAGGAACTCTCTCAACAAAAATTTCTTCACTTACAGAAAGACCTTGGAAAAGACTATCAATTATATCAGGGTGCTGCAAATCCCAGTCAAGGACCAATTTTTGGAGAAAAGGATAGTGATCAATCTTAATGATTCTGGTGTAGACAGATGTATGCAAGTCAACTTCAATTATCTGATTTCTAGAAGAGCATCTGAAATAGACATTCTGATTAACAAAGTCAGAATAATCAATAATGAAGAGAAAATGCTACTAGCAGAGTTGAAGAAGGCTCAAGAAGCTGCATTCCCAGAAGCTTATCTACATCCAAGCAAATGGGTGCACTATATCTGCTCTACAACCAAGCAACTGAAACATTTCCAAGTACCTAAAAACTGTATCATGGCCAACAGAAGACTGATAATGCTGCTTGAGTCTGGGCTGAAAAGTAAGAAATTGAAGACTAATGAAGATGAAGCTATGATCAAGATTCTGAGGCGATACATTGATAACTCTGAAGCCAATTTGCCTAAAACTAAAATCAACACAGATGACTTTGGTGATGATGAGCAGAAGAAAGATGGTCAAAATCCTTCTGGCTCAAACTCAAGTCAATCTAGTAAGGCAATTGGTGGAAAAAGTGATAGTGAGAAAGAGAAGGAGAAGAAAAGTGGATCTGAGACTCAAAGGAAGGATGGAAGGAGGCAAAGACAAAAGAATGATACCTCACAATCTCTCAAAACCCTAAATATCCAAATACCAACTGCTAAACCTTCACACTCAATCTCATCAAAAACTGCTCAACCTCAAACCTCTAAGCCTAAATATTTCTATAAGCTCACAACAAACTCTCTCCTCAAAACACAAATCACTTACAACCATACTTCTCTGAAAAGACTCAAAACTATACCTTCATTCAAGCCACCCCATAAAACACACTTCAAAACAGTTGGAATAGGTCCAAAAGAAGCCAAGGTCAAGAGAAGAATCAGAAGACAAAGAAGACAACTGACAGCTGAATTTCTCAATGATCATGGATTTGGTGAAAAGACCATCTGGAACAGATATAATCAAGATGATTTCAAGCCTCTAAATGTTGTTGATTCAGATGAAGACTACTTCCAACAGCTAGCTGAAAGAATTGTCAGAGTTTGGGTTTTTAACATTAGAGAAGTCAGAATCTACTACAGTGATGGGTCCTTTGAAAAGCTTGGAGATAGACTAAAGGATTCTCTCTCAATTGTTGAACTGAAAAGGGTGATAAGTTTGATGAATGGTAAAGATTCAGCCACTAAGGCATGCAGAACAGTATTGGCAGTGTTTATGGTTAATAGAGAGTTGCTAGCTGAAAGGAGGAGAAAGTATGAGCATGACATTGATGAGTATATCAGAAGATCAGAAGATTTGAAGGTAGCATGCAAGAGCAGAATATCAAAGGATGGAAGATTTTTGAGTATAAAAGCTGGCTCTTTGTCAAGTTATAGGATAGGGATGTTAGCTAGATATCCTAAGCCAGATTTTCTGAAACTAATAGAGGCTCTAACTGACACCCCCATCCTAGAAGAATTGGAAATACTTGTGCAAATTAAGAACATAATTGAGAAAGAATCAGACAACACAGTCTTTACTTATTATTGTAAACTGTCCAATATTCATTGTACAAGTGTTGTATCAGCTTTTGTATTATTTTATTTTCATTCTTTAACTTGGGGTTAGTCTTGTTAAAGGCATGAATTTGTGATAAGCAATCTTCTCACAAATTGGGGGAGATTGTTGTGCAAGACATGTCTGTATCATAACAAGACTAAGTCATACTGACAACCCTAAGATTAGTTGTATAACCTTAATCTGTAATTCATACTTGTAACACTTAATGTCTGTAAAATGTAAATGGAGCAGACTGGAGCATTTTTCTCTAAACAGTGTCAAGCCTAAGAATTCTATCTGGAAGAAGATCAAGAAGATCATGCCTCAGAAGAATTATGAAAAAGCTTGGAGTTGAATAAATCTGTTTGGTGTAAAACATTCTAAGTCAAGATCTCTACAAGTCACATAATTAGTGTTATAGAGAAATCTTTCGAGAACTCCAGAATGACCTATCGAGAAGTCATTTAAACTCTAGAGAGTACCGACGGATGAATAACATCTACCCGACGGATGAACAATATCTACTCGACGGATGAGCAATGTCTACTCGACAGATAAACCTTCACTACTCGACGGATAAGCAATATCCATCGGGTATAGAGAACTCTGGAATTGTCTGTCGAGAACTCAGAGATATCGACAAGTATACATTCATTAGAGAACTATGAGTTATCGATAAACCAAAATTCACTAGAGAACTCAGAGTTGTCGATAAGTCAAGTTAACAATGAAGTTTCAGAGATATCGACAAGCCAAAATGCCTATCGAGATGTCGAGTTCTCTACAGCTTAATTGGAAGATCTCGAAGTGAAGAAATTTCTCTAAGTACAAAATTGCAGAACAGTTCAATATCCAAGGTTGCAAATCAACAAACAATTCACACAGCTGGATTGACAAGTCTACAAAAAGCAGTTTGAGAGATGTGCAAGATCAATGGCAAAGATTAACTGACAGAGGAGATTAAAGTAATCACGGGATGCTAAAGATATGCTAAGCCAGAAATGAAAGATTTGCTTTTCTATAAATAGAAATGACAAGTGACAGTTTAGAAAAGCTAATAGCATGTTTATTATCCAATGTGTAAACCAACAGTTAACTGAGTTATAAAGTTAACACTGGTCCTCTAGTTAAGTAGAACAATCAGAATTGAAAATTGTGTGTTCTCTCTCAAGAAAGAAGCTAAGTTCTAAAACAAGAACTTAGAGATTTTGTAGCAAAACACTGCTTGATTTTTAATATAAAATTAAGTGAGTTTTGAAGATCTTTGTTTTACATATTTGCATAGCTATTTATGTTTAACATCCATTCTACTAAATCATTAACAACTACCAACTGCTAAAGTCTAAGTCGATCGAAAATCAAACATTTAAGTTAAAACATATTCACCCCCTGTGTTGTATTTATACCTAACATAACAGTATGTTTTATCTATTGCAACACCAATTTTTTGTAATTAAGCAACACTACGTTTTATAATTTAATACTATATTTAAACATATATGATATACAAATGTAAGGATTAATTTTAAATATTTTAAAATATATGTTATTTTTAAACATTACCATTAGGAACATAAGATCCAAACCAAGTGTAAATGATAATTCTACTAGATTACTACTAGTACATTGACAACCATAAACTTTGAGCTATGTATTTTGTAAGTTGATTGAACCGTTATGGAGAATCATAACATCTCTTGAATAAAAATGGCAGATGAGCGAGGTACTTGACTCTGACGCATCTTCATCTGACTGCACACATCCCAGGAGTCCATCTATAGCTCTAGGATTGATAGCTGCAAGGGCTCTTGTAATGGCTCAGACTATAATTGATGTTCCGACTGGTTCTCTTTCTCGCATAAGAGTACCTTATGAATCCGACTATAGCTGGATGGTGGCTCGATTCTGCTATGGTGTGTCCTGGTAATCATGTTTACTTTAAAGGTATTAATATAAAGGATTGTTCTATAATGAGGAATTTTGAGCTTGTAAGTGAAATCATTTTGCAGGTTAACATTTCTTGTAGCATTCCTTCTGCTGCTACGCGGTGCGGTACTTAAGGATATGAATGGTGAACATGCAAAGTACCTGTACTACGACAACTACTCTTTCTATGTTATAAAGCCCGAAGTATTTGCTGCAGTTACTATTCTGTCCCTCACAATTGTCGTTCTTGGAATCCTGTCATACATAATGGTACAATCAGCAAAGAACATAGGCGACTCTCGGTCTCACCTGCTGCTGCTGCTGCTGCTGGACAACCCAGCCTTGTCACAGGACAACCTCAATCTCCTTAACAAAGGTCACAAGATCCAGTACTAGAATGAATTTTCATTGTCTTTCATTGCAATATTAGAATAAAAAAAGTGTTTTCTTAAGAAGTCTTACAGAGTTATGGAAACATGTTTATTATTCTGCCTATTCCGGTTCATAAAACCACAACCGTTAAATTAGCAGTAACAACTAAAACAACCAATACATATAATTGAAATGATGTCAACCAAATTCATTCAGTGCGCACGTCACAACGAGTGTACGTGTTTTCTATTCTATTATGCAAACTCTAATTTTTCTTTACAAGTATATTGTGTACACAAAGATAGCTCATTGGTTTCCGTACAAAAATAAATGAATGATATATAACTATTTGGTACTAAAGGACCTGGACTGGTAATATGGATTCAAGTCCCCAACTCTTCTTTGGTTCTTTACAATTTTTACCGACACAGATTATACACGAATGAATCAAACACATAACTTAATCTATCAAGAAAATAAGAATCTCTAGTTTGAACTTTTTATTTTGGTAGAATTGAATATAAAAATTAATACTTTTTTCACTAATTACCATCTAATCAGATAAAAAAAGGAACCTAAAAAACCAATCACATAAACGCGCATACAAATAACCAACAATTAAATAATCAAGAAATAAAGAAAAGAAAGACCTTTTCCAAGTTGTTGATCTCAGAGTTGATATGAGATGTGTAGACATACTTGATAACTCCTTCATGTCAATGGATTAATTTCGTTAAATTTTTTTGACATAATGCAATTATATGTTAAAAATAACAGTTTAGTCCCTAAGTGACAATAATTATAAAAAAATTATTTTTGTGCAAAATGATAAAAGTTGAGGTCATCAAACTGTAATTAAAGTTTTATTATCATTTAAATTTTACTTAAAATTTCACAATATTAAACGATCGAAATTAACATGGTTTGGTGGGGGGAGGTATATAATTGTGTATAAGTACACTCATATATGTAACATTATATTTAAGCAGATATATAATATACTCGGTCGCGTTTGATTAATGTCGGGAAATGAGGGAATTCAGAAAGGGAAAGGAATACAAAGGAAATAAATGATGATGATCCTTTAATTTTTCATTTCGTTTTCTCATCTGAACCAAACAAATTCATCATCATTCATTTCAAAATAGTTAAATATATTTATCTTCATAATAGTAAAATTTATTTATATTTTAACAATAATATAATTAATTATTAATAACATCGTAATTTTTTTTAAATTGACATATAAATTATCCTATAATTAATATATATACATATAATATAAATATTTAATAACATCATAAGTTTTTAAAATAAATTAACATATCAATTATATTAAAATTATTTATGTATTTATAAAAACTAAAATATTTATTTTTATAATTTTTATAAAAAAAATTACGTATTAATATATTCTTTGTGGTGTAAAATTTAAATTATAATTGAAAATGTAAAACGAAGCTAGGATAGGGAAACTGAATACTTACCGGGCAATGACAATATTGGATAAATCTAAAAAATAAAATGGAGAAAGAGAATGGCATTTTGTTTACTAAACAAACACGACAAAGAAAATGAATTAAATTATTTCTTTTTTCGTTTGTTAATTACCCCTAATGAAACACCCCTTCAAAAACTAAAAAATATAGAGGTTAAGAAAAAGGGTTCCGATATAATAACAAGACTAAGTAACAGTTTCAAGCTAATGAATAAACTCTGGATGAAGATCAAGTCATGATCATGCCTTAGAGAAAAGTTGTAGAAGCTTGGAGTTGAATAAAACTGTTCTATGAAAGATGTTCTAAGTGAAAATATCGACAAGTCACATATCAAGTTATATTGAGAAGTCATTCGAGAAGTCCAATGTGACTTGTAGAGAAGTCCAAAATGGCTTATAGAGAAGTCTCAGAGATATCGACAAGTTAAATTAAGATGTAGAGAACTGGAGATATCGACAAGTCATTTCTGCATGTAAAAATCTCAGAGATATCGATAAGTCAAATAAAGATGTAGAAAACTGGAGATATTGATAAGTCAATTTCTCATATAGAGATCTCAAAGATATCGATAAGTCAAATTGTATGTACATGGATCCCAGAGATATCGACAAGTCATATGTACATGTAGAGATTTCAGACATATCGACAAGTCATTTCACATGTAAAGAACTAGAGACCTCGACAAGTGAAATATACATATAGAGAACTCAGAAATATCGATTAAGTCATTATACTTATCGATATGTCACTTCTCTATAGAAATATTGGAGATCTCGACATACTATCTCAAATTCAGAATACAGACAAATTCAAGATTCAAGAAGTCAACAAATAATTCATTCACTAAATTGGAAAGTCGACAAAGCAGCTTGAAGAATACAAGATCAAGGACCAAGATTAACTGGACAAAGGGTGGTCACAGACCTGCAAGATTCTGCACATATTTTCTAACACCAGAAAAGGAAATAGAAAAGGTTGCTTCAGAAATTGGTTTAGTACATTTCAGTGCAAGTTTTATAAACCCGTGCTACTAGTCTATAAAGCATACACTGGTCCTTAGTTCACAAGTAACAAATGGATCTAGATTTTCCTGTATTATCTCAAGATAGAAGCTGAGTTCTTATTTTCTTAGGAACACTGATTTGTAGCAAGACAAACTTGATTAATACAATTAAGTGAGTTTTTGATATATTGTGTATGGGTGAATTCTGTTAAATATAATATCTACACTTCTTAAACTTCTTTGTTCAAACCATAATTCATAAAGCTTAAAACCAAGAAAAATCTAAAAAACACATTCACCCCTCCCTTTGTTTTACGTTTCATAGCATTCAATATCTGATAAGTGGTATTAGAGCAAAATACGAAAATAAACGGATAAAGATCTTGGAAGAATGAGTGCTCAGAAATTGACAACCATCAAGATACCCGCCTTTGACAAGGTCAACTACACACTGTGCAAAAAGAAAATAATGTTGTTCATAAGGATGGCCAATCCTATGTATGTTCAGATTCTCGAGAGTAGACCTTTCTTTCCTATGGTGAGAGTTTCTAAAACTATAGAGAAGATATAGTCATACCAGCACATTATACACCTAAAGACCCTTTAACCTACACAGAGCCTGAAAAAGAAAAGGTTGCACTGGATAGCAGTTTATAACTCATATTAATTGAGTCTTTGGATAATGTGATGTACAACAACATTATCAACTGTGATTCTGATAAACAGATTTAGGAAAAGATTGAGATACTATGTGAGGGGACAAAGGAAGTTAGATCTAACCAAAGGTTAATCTTGGTGTTCATGGCCAAACCTAAGGAAGGAATTACTGAAGTTTTTGAAAGATTCAACAAATTGATTAATGTTTTGCAACTTCATGATAAATATTATGAAGTTCAGGAGGTTAAACTAAAGTTTTTGTTGACCGTTTCTGACCATCTTGAACAGGAGATATCTGCTACTAGAGAAGAAAGAGACCTAAGAAAAATGACATTGGAGGTCCTATATGGGATTTTAAAAATATACGAGCTTGAGATGTTGCAGAAAAAGTCATTGAAGGTAAACTAAGGCATGTCGTTGATGGATCTAGTTTTAGTGCCTTGATGGTCAATGACAATATAATGGTTGAAGATGAACAAAAAGCTCAAACTCCAGTCACTCATGCAGTTGAGAAAAAGAACAAGGAGCCCCAAAAACATGTCATATTGGAGATAAAGGAGGATGAATATTACACCCTTGATGAATTAGATGAGATGAATCAATCTGTGGCTTACCTTTCTAAAAAATTTTCTAATATTAGGGTGAAAAAGCCAAAGTACTTTAAGAGCAAGGGACAAACCTCCAAAAGCAACAATTGGAAAGGAAAAACTCAGTTCAACTCAGGTGGCAAAGGTGTCTACAAAACTGGATTTGTTGACAGATCAAAAATTAGGTGCTTCAATTGTGATGAGTTGGGCCACTTTACAACTGAGTGTAGGAAGCCAAAGAAAGTGAAGAACGATAAAGCTTACTTGGAGTTGAAAGAAAATTATGAAGCTCTCTTGAGAAAATAACAGGGAAAGGCTTACATAGCTGAAGGCAAGAGTTGGGATGACACTGATGAAGATGATGATAATGAAGAATTTGGAAATTATGCACTCATGGCTTTAGAGCAAGGAGAATCGTCCTCATCAAATCAGTGGTACCAACTCTAACTACCATTGATTTAAATATAAGCTAATATAAAGAAACTGTTGAAAAGATGAGTGCATAAATGTTTCACATCCACACAAGCATGGTAGCAGCTATTGAGGAAGTTAGTAGACTATCAAAGATCAATGAGAATCTTGAAATTGAAAAGTAAGAGTTGGAGCTGCAGCTTGTTGAGCTTGACACAGTCAAGCAAGATAATGAATATCTGAAAAATAAGTTCAAGTACGCAAGTAAAATTGAAGCAGTGCTAAGGGAAAAATTGGAAAAGAATGAAGTAAAGTTGAAGTCCTTTAAAAATACATCTCAGTTGGTTGGACAATACCATGAGAAAAATAAACCATGTGCTAATGTAGCTAATGGTTTGGACTATGATTCCTTGAACAGGAACAAGAAAAATGAAGGTGACAAAGGAAAAGAAATTACAGATCAAGATGTCCCAAGTGTGCTGAGAAAAGTAGATGCACCTGTGTTCAAGGCATGTGAGGTTAATTTCAGTGAGGTTGAGTTGCTCGCCAAGCAAGAACTTGTAGATGAATACAGTGAAAAGAAAGATGCAGAAACCACTCCCACAAATGAACCCGAAAAGAAACCAATAGTCAATCAAGTTATCAAGACACCAACCAAGGAGGTTAAAACTGAGAATGCTGGGAAAAAGAAAAAGAACAAGAATGGAAAAATAGGTGTGAACAAGAGAAACAACTATGCCTTTATTGCAGATGCTCCCAGAAAGCAGTGTAAAAAATGTGGCTCAACAAATCACCTAACTGACCTTTGTAAAAAGGCTGTTAGTGAACCAAAGTTGGGAGCTTGTGTGGCGCCCCAAAATACGGGGTCAGGAGTCTCGGAAGCCACGCCATCTAAACTCTTACAACCACACAACTCACAGTACAATATATAAATACTCACGCTTCACGACCCCACACTTATCATACACATACACTTACAGGTTATTGTCTTGGAAATGAACCATCATAACTAGAGTAATTGTCAACCATCAAGTGATATTTATTACAAACCAAAAGTAATTAATCTTACCAGGAAGTGATCTTTAAGTAAGGCTAGTCCGCCGGCCAAATATACATTTCTTATTTCTTACCTTACATAAGTCATACTTATAAATAAGCCGAACTATAAACAACTGAAAACTAATCCGACTTATTCTGACTACCTGTGGTACGGTACCAAACAATCTACGGAACAGCTGGCCATTTCCTACCCGTTTCCTGGCTGTGGTTCTCATGGCAGGCATCTTGATTCACTGTTGTGTTGTGTCAATTTAAGAAAACAAGTGTGAGCTATAATGCCAAGCATAATAATGTACAGTATGAAAATGACTGTATAATAACATCATATATGATAATTATGTTTTATTTGAAAATAGTTTTCCTTGGTGATACGCACCTTCTTACGAAAACAATTCTTTAAGGGATTTTAATATCCTGCAAATACCTTAATAGTAATCCCAGCAGCTAGGCTTGGGTTACAGTATTGCATCTCAATTCCAATTGGAAGAATTTAGGACACTCATTGGAGCCACCGTATACGATGATCAATCGTAATACGATAATAGTAACCTTTTCTACTAGTAGAAGGACGACATCTTCATATCCCGGTTATCACCCTTGCCGCATTCGGGCTACGTGTCCCATTTTCGGGTATACACATACTTCACAAGTTCCTGAGTACACTGAGTACCTTCGCCTGCGGTACCTTTGATAGTCCATCTAGCACACATAGTACCGGAGTCTACCCCTCCCTTGTCCTTTAAAATAATTCTATCAATCTCGAGAACTCGAACCACATCGAAGTTCCCCAAGCGTTTTGCTTGTTGATAGAAATAGCTTATCTCTCTAATATATAAGTGTATATATATGTAAATACATACTTCCGAGAATTTCGGAGGAAGTACTAAGCATGTGAGTTGACCGTTGTCAATAGATAATTAATAAGGGGGAAAACTTTCTCCTTGAAACTATATTCAAAATATTAAATAAGTCGGGATAATATTCACCGACGATCTGAGATTATTCGAATGATATTCTGAACTCGGAAAGTATATTTTAAATCAGGATCTATGATTTTTAAATCAATAATAAACCCTTTAATAAATAATAAATAATTAAATGATAATCGATAAATAATTAAACCTCGAATGGGTTTACTCTCTAAAATAATATTTAAAATAATATTCCTCAACTGGTTGTGTCTCCATAATTAATAATCTATAGTGATTAATCGGGTTTGAAATAAATAATCATTGGAGTATACTACTCCCATAATAAGGAATAAGTATATAGTATTTATTATTCGATCAATAAAATATAGTTGTGGGGATATGATCGTTAGGAAATCATTTTAATAAAAGTTCGAGGTGTTTTAATATTTCGTAAGTGGACGATGAGTCCCTTTAAAATGTACTACTATGGACTTCTAACCGTCCTATAATATCGCCGGAATGATTTCCGGGTTTTATCTTAAATCCCGACCGACTCACGGTCTTGTATAATATGTCATGCTTAAAGCGAAATAACATTTCACGATATATACTTTATCGTCCAACATCGCTACATTATGCGAAATTTCAACAACTACGTATCATGGAAAGCATGGCATTTATGCAATGATAGTAAAACAATCCTTTCACAACACAACAATAATTTGGAGTTGGGTTCGTAAACTTGCCGGGGTATCTCGAGGTGGAGGATGCTCTAGGTTCCGCTCAGAAATCTATAACCATAAACACATTTCATTTCGTTAGGTCCCGTTCTAATTTACGGCAACTCGCACTCATGCGCTACCTATTATGCACCCTCTCAACTTATTCCACCCTTATCATTCCTTTAAGTCATATTCACATTATGGTCACTTCATTTTTCTAAGTATCTTAGGTTCATTCTTGTTATCACCGTCGGCTCCGCTTATGGATTCTTATGGTTTCTATTCGCGCGGTCTCGACTCCGATATTTTTATAAAATTGAGAAATCATTATTTTTACTTAAAATTTTTATGGCAGTTAGGAAACTCAATATATTACTCTCTTTAAAAATTTCATGATTTATGAACACTTTTAAGTCTATCCTTTCATAGCAGTTTTTTTTCACGTAAATCACTTGTAGTAAAACGACCATAACATTTGATCCGTAAATCGGAATCAAGCGATTCAAGCGCCTAAACGATCTCTATAACATTGTATATCATAAAAAAGGTTATGTTTTAAGAAACTATAGTTTACAACTTCGGGACTTTCTGCAGAAACTTAAAGTTACGATTTGTTGGTTTTAACGAAGTTACGTTTACGATCGGGGTTTCGTTTACGCCCTAACTCTTAACACAACCTCCAACAATCATCATATCATCATCAACACACAAACTCCTCTCAAGAACATCATGTTCTTTAGGCAACAACAATTGTTAGGTATGAATGCAACACAGGGGGGGTGAATGTGTTTTGACTTAAATGTTTGATTTTTGATCGACCTTGGTTTTAGCAATTGGTTGTTATTAATGATTTAATAGAATAGATGTTAAACATAAATAACTGTGCGAGTATGTAAAACAAAGATCTTCAAAACTCACTTAATTTTATATTAAAAATCAAGCAGTATTTTGCTACAAAATCTCTAAGTTCTTGTTTTAGAATCTTTCTTGAGAGAGAGCACACAATTTTCTATCTTGATTGTTCTTTTTAACTAGAGGACCAGTGTTAACTTTATAACTCAGTTAACTATTGGTTTACACAGTGGATAATAAGCATGCTATTAGCTTTTCTAAACTGTCACTTATCATTTCTATTTATAGAAAAGCAAATCTTCCATTTCTGACTTAGCATATCCTTAGCAACCCGTGTTTACTTTAATCTTCCTTTGTCAGTTAATCTTTGCCATTGATCTTGCACATTTCTCAAGCTGCTTTTTGTAGACTTATCAATCCAGCTGTGTGAATTGTTTGTTGATCTGCAACTTTCAATATTAAACTGTTCTGCAATTATGTACTTAGAGAAATTTCTTCACTTCGAGATCTTCAATTGAGCTGTAGAGAACTCGACATCTCGATAGGCATGTTGGCTTGTCGATATCTCTGAAACTTCATTGTTGACTTGACTTATCGACAACTCCGAGTTCTCTAGTGAATTTTGGTTTATCGATAACTCAGAGTTCTCTAATGGACTTCGGCTTATCGATAACTCAGAGTTCTCTAATAAATGTATACTTGTCGATATCTCTGAGTTCTCGAATGGGTATCTGACTTATCGATATCTCCAATAGCATTTCCTGAGTTCTCGATAGACAATTCCTGAGTTCTCGATAGGTCTTTCTGAGTTCTCGATAGACCCTTCTGAGTTCTCGAATGACTTCTCTATAACACTAATTCTGTGATTTGTAGAGATCTTGACTTAGAATATTTTTCACCAAACAGATTTATTCAACTCCAAGCTTCTTCATAATTCTTCTGAGGCATGACCTTCTTGATCTTCTTCCAGATAGAATTCTTAGGCTTGACACTGTTTAGAGAAAAATGCTCCAGTCTGCTCCATTTACATTTACAGACATTAAGTGTTACAAGTATGAATTACAGATTAAGGTTACAATACAACTAATCTTAGGGTTGACAGTATGACTTAGTCTTGTTATGATACATGCATGTCTTGCACAACAATCTCCCCCAATTTGTGAAATGATTGCTTATCGCAAATTCATGCCTATTAACAAGACTAACCCCAAGTTAAAAAATGAAACAAAACAGTACAAAAGCTGAAACAACACTTGTACATTGAATATTTGACAGTTTACAATAATTAAGTAAAGACTGAGCCGTCTGATCCTTTCTTAATTATGTTCTTAATCTGCACAAGTATTTCCAATTCTTCTAGGATGGGGTGTCAGTTAGAGCTTCTATTAGCTTCAACAAATCTGGCTTAGGATAACTAGCTAACATCCCTATCCTGAAAGGAATATGTCCTAAGTCCAATCATGTATAAGGATTTAGGATTAACTTTTATGTAATCTATTTTGATTTCATTGATATTAATAAAGACTTGTTTTGTTTTTATTACGTGCTCTTTCTATTTAAGTGTTTAAATAAGATATACCATAGTTTAGAGTAAAGCTTTTTATGGATTATGATGAGATCATAATAGTGAGACCTAAAAAGATGATAACTCTAAACTTAAATAGTTCCTGGTCATAGGATTACTAACTGGTAATTAATAATCCACAAAGATCGGTACATACTATGCTTGCTTCATTATGAAGGATGTCTGTTCTCATAGACATTTGTGTGGTGACACTATAGCTAGTATGCAGGTGCTTATTATAGAATAAGTTCACTGAACATGACTCGCCTAGCTGAACAACTGATGGAGTTCACTCACGTGTCAGCAGTTGTTCGCTTAGTGATAGTTGTACAAGTATCCTTAGACTTGAGGTCATCATAGTCATCTTGTGTACACTGAACTATGCTTTGGTTTAGTTCTTAGTCTCCAGGGACAATTATTAGGACTCTTCTGGGTATAGGAATTTGTACACGAAGATAGTGTATGATCAATAAAGGATCTACCCCTTCCAGTGAAGGAAGCGAATGTTCAAGGCTTATCCACTTATGCTAGTTCAGGAATCTCTGGCCAGAGTAAATGAAATTAGAAAGGAGTTTCTAATTTGCATAGAACTACGCATAGTAAATGGTAAGCAAGTGATTGAATTAGATAGGCTTGACACGAGATCCATGCCTTGTATTTAATCGGGACATTGTAGGGTAAAAGGAGTTTATTGTACGGTAACTATTCACTGACAGGTTCTTGGTATTCTAAGCAGTGAATTCATATTATCCGGATAGTCGCGATATGTTGAGAAGCATCACTCACGATGTAGAATAAATGTAATTAATTAATTAATCATATTTAATAAATTAGAGAATTTATATAAATAATGATAAAATAGTTTTATTATTATTTATTTTTACTACCGGCTTAATATTGAACCTACAGGGTCACACCATAAAAATAGAATGATTTAATGGTGGAGGAATTAATTAATAATGACTAATAATTATTTATTTGTGAAATAAATAATTAATTGGAAAATTTAATAATTGATTAAATGAGATTTAATTGATTATAAATTAATTAAGAAAAGTTCTTAATATTATTAATTAAAGGATTTAATTTTTGGAAATTAAATCAAGAGAGAGAATTATTTCTAAAGTGTTTAGAAAAAGGATTAATAATTAAAAGGTGTTTTAATTATTAATGAGAATAATAAATGGGATAATAATAATATTATTTATGGGAAAATTTCAGCTGAAATTTTTTCCTATAAATACACTATTATAGACCCTATTTTATTCTAACCCACATCAAACCCGAAAACCCAAAAAGTTTGGAAAACCCAATTCTCTCCACCTCCTTCCTCCTCTTTAACATCGTTTTCTTGGTGGATACCGGTGGAGTGCTTCACACTTGAGGAGCAACTGCTAAAGATCTCTGATCGTTGTCTCCGAATTATTTTAAAAGGTTAGATTCGATCCCTCGAATTTTTATTCACGATTTATATGCTTTTATTTGGATTTTGTATGTGTAAAAGTGTTTTGCCATGCCCCCGCTGCATTTAAAATCCAACAATGGTATCAGAGCATAGGTTGTATGCATATAGATCTGTGGTAAAAATTTCAGAATTTTATATGCTTGTATGAATTAATTATGATTTTTACAAGTTATATCATGGTTTAATTTTGTCTGATGAGAACTCGTTTCTTAGAATAATTTTGAATGTTGATCTGGGTTCTACAAGTGTTGTAGATCGTCTGGGTATTTTTTTCATAATTTTATGATGTATAAATTTTTTATTATGAATTTTTGAAGTTTTTACAATTAAATTCGTAATTTAATAAGTATAAATATATGTATATATAGTATATATATATATTTGTGTTATGCATATGCATCTACTGTACGAAAAAGATTAGATCAGCCTGCTGTCTGCTGTGTTGCACGGAAAGAGAAAAGGACAGGCACGCTGCTCGAGAAAGTGACGGCTGCTGTAGAATAAAAAAAAAATAGGGGTGTAACGCATTCTGGGAATGCGTTACACACCTGTGGCGCATTACGGAATGCGTTACACCCTTGTAACGCATCACCGGAATGCGTTACAGGGCTTGTAACGCGTTCCTGTAATGCGTTACAGCCCGACTATTTACATTAAAATTGATTTTCTGGGAGTTTCGTAACTCCGTTTTAGGCGTGCAATATACCGTTGGAGTCGTTTTTCCGAGACGGATCTAATGGAGTGATCAATTTTAGTTTATATAAAAGTTTTGAACTGTTTATATTTCCATGAAGTGTTTTAAAGCTGTTTTTGACTGTTTTTTAATTGCTTTTAAATGCTTCATGTGATACATAGAGATGTATAATGCTTAGACTAATGTGCTAGATGATGTAACATGCCTACCTTGATGTTTATTCATGTTGATATATGTGATATATGCTTAGTTTATCATGCGATGATAGATTTAGGTGAACTTAAATAAACATAAGGCGTTTGTTAGACAACCTAGTATAGTGAAATTGTTTCATAACCTTAATAACAATATTATGAATACAATCATGAGATTCTTGTGTTTGTGAAACACGTAATTGAATATGAATTTTCGATATGAGAGAAAGGATGATTCTATCAACAACAAATTTCTATCTGTAAGAAAGGGTTATTAAGTGACGCCTCTTGACAATGCTCCACCCGATCTGGGAATCATCTGATTATTGATTATTGATTTGAAATATTTAATTTAAAAGGAAGAATCTCTTTATAATATGATTATGATTGTAACGTAATATAATCCCTCTAAAATTAAATAATATCAAGTAGTAATTGGCCAATGATACAACGGGCTTGTATCGGTCATAGCCTTCCAACATGATAGAAAAGTAGTTCTTATTTTTGAATCATTGTCGGTTCGTGCTACAGCCGAGGGCTTTGATTTCGAAATAAGAAATACTTGTCTATTACATAGAGATGTGTACATTGAATAAGAATCTAAAGGACGGTACGTGCTACAGCCGTGGGCCTTTGGGGACTGATTCAACTGTACGGAATGTTGGGTTAGACTTGACTTAGAATATTGAGTTTGTCGTGCTACAGCCGAGACTCAATTATTCAAGAGGCTAAAGTTTGATTAGGGAATAACATGAGATGTAATTGACAAGAGTTGTCTGCCTATTGAACATTACATGGCGGTTCGTGCTACAGCCGGGGTCGTGTAATGGAATGTAGGATCCCTATTCCCACTAGCATTATGAATGCTTAATTTTTCACGTAGGGGGTTGAATAAATTAGGAAAACTAGTGGGAGCCACTTATGAATAAAGACCCGATTCATATAGTGTTTTGAAATGAAATCGAATATTTGCTAAGTGTTGTTATGTGTTTATCATTTACAGATTTACTTTGTACGTTATGTCTTCTGCACTATCACTCAGGAGCATACTAGATGCTCACAAATTGACTGGTCCTAATTATGCTGACTGGCTTCGAAACTTGAGAATTGTTCTCAGGATTGAGAAGCTGGAATACGTGATTGACTCACCTAAGCCTACTAAACCTGCTAGTGATGCACATAATGATGAACATGTTGTGTATCGTAAGTGGATAGATGATGCAAATGTTGCTCAATGCATCATGCTAGATTCCATGAACATTGAGCTACAGAAGCAACATGAGCATATGGATGCTCACACTATCCTCATGCATCTACAAGAGTTGTATGATGTGGCAGGGAGGACAGCTCGATATGAGATATCAAAGGAGTTGTTCGGTTGTAGGATGTCTGAGGGATCATCTGTGAATGACCATGTACTTAAGATGATCAATTTGATTGAACGTCTTGGACAACTTGGTTTTGCCATGGATGGGGAGCTGAGCCAAGACTTGGTCTTGCAATCGCTTCCGAGTTCGTTGTCGCAGTTTGTTGTGAACTTTCACATGAATAAGTTGGATGTCAGCCTACCTGAACTCCACAACATGTTAAAGACTGCGGAATCGAATTTTCCCCCTAAGAAGAGTTCTGTTCTTCTAATTGGTGAAGGTTCCAATCCTAAGAAAAGGAAGAGGAACTCTTCCAAGAAGAAGAAAGTAGGTTAGAAAATGCCGGTTCCACCAAAAGCTGAAGACCCCAAGAGCAAAGTTGTTTGCTTTCGCTGTAACAAGGTGGGGCACTGGAAGAGGAACTGCAAGGTTTACCTTGCAGAATTGAAGAAGAAGGGTAGCGAGACTACTGCTTCTGATTCAGGTATGTTCATGATAGAAGTGAATATGTCATTTCTACTTGAGTATTAGATACCGCCTGTGGTTCTCATATCTGCAATTTATTGCAGGGACCAAGGAGAAGTAGGACTCTTGAGGAAGAGGAGGTGATTCTACTGATGGAAATGGAGCAAGAGTTGCTGCTGAAGATGTAGAATCATTTCATTTACATAAGCCTACGGGCAAGACTATTGTTTTAAATAATTGTTATTTTGTTCCCTCGATTGTGAGGAATATTATTCCCAAGTTAGACTTGGCTGGATTTTTATTTATTATTGAGAATAATGAATGTTCTATTCTTAGAGATAATATTCTTTATGGACGTGGTACTTTAAATAATGGTCTGTATAAATATGACATAATTTACTTCAGATTGAACAAACTAATAAAAGAAAAGGGATGATGAAAATCTCACTTCATTGTGGCACTGCAGTCTCCATTTAGTAGACATGGAGAGAGGGCTGCAGATTTGCTAGGAATGGTACACACAGTTGTATGTGGACCAATGTCTACGCAAGCCATGGGTGGATTTTCATACTTCATTACTTTCATAGATGATAGATCTAGATTCGGATATGTGTTTGATGAAACACAAGTCTGAAGCCTTTGAAAAGTTCAAAGAGTATAAGTATGAAGTGGAGAAACAACCAAACATAGTATTATAACTCTTCGATCAGATCGAGGTGGTGAATACTTTAATGGAGTATTTCTAGATTATCTCAAAGTAAATGGTATAGTCTCCCAGTGGACTCCTCCAGATTGGTATCTGAAAGGAGAAATTGAACTTTGTTAGACATAGTTCGGTCCATGATGAGCTATGCAAATCTTCCAGTATTCCTATGGGGTTATGCATTGGAAACCTCAGCATATTTACTGAATAAGGTGCTTTCCAAATCTGTTCCTCAAACTCCGTATGAGATATGGAAAGAAAGGAAACCGAGTCTTAAACACGTTAAGATTTGGGGATGTCCATCTTATGTCAAGTAAGTTGACCCAGATAAGCTGGAATATCGATCCGTAAAATGTAGTTTTGTGGGATATCCTAAAGAGACTTTAGGGTATTACTTTTACACCGATCATCGGGTGTTTGTATCCAGACATGCTACCTTCTTGGAAAAGGAGTTTATCCTTGAAGGAAACAGTGGGAGCAAAATTGAACTTGATGAAGTTCAAGAAGCACAAACTACTACGGATCAAGTGGAAACACCTGTTCTGACTGAACAACCTTTTGTGGAACAACCCATTCATAGATCAGGGAGAGTGTCTCCCCAACCTGAGAGGTATTATGGCCTTGTTATGGAGAATGACAATGAGTTGTCGATCATTGATGATGACGACCCTGTGACCTATAATGAGGCTATGAGTAGTGTTGACTCAGAGAAATGGTATAGTGCCATGAAATCCGGAAAGAAATCTATGTATACGGGATACAAAAGAATGATTAGAGCAGATGGCCAGGTGGAGACCTTTAAGGCCAGGCTTGTGGCAAAAGAATTCAAACAAAGGCAATGGATTGACTTTGATGAAACCTTTTACCTGTAGCCCTGTTAAAATCAGTTCGGATTTTGCTTGCGAATGCTGCTTACTACGACTATGAGATCTGGAAATTAGCCAGATGGTTTTCTTTCCAAGAGAAATGAAAACCTAGTGTGTAAGCTGCTGCGAACCATATATGGTTTAAAGCAGGCTTCTCGAAAGATGGAACATTCGTTTTGATGAGACAATCAAAGAGTTTGATTTTATCAAAAACGAAGATGAACCATGCGTCTACAAAAGGGTTAGTAGGAGCGCGGTAACATTTCTTGTATTGTATTGAATTAGAGTTGACACACATAACAACATAGCAGACCCACTCACAAAGCTACTTTTTGAAAGTCACTTTGATCGTCATAAAGATGAGATGGGTATTAGATACTAGAGTGATTGGCTTTAGTACAAGTGGGAGATTGAAAGGAATATGTCCTAAGTCCAATCATGTATAAGGATTTATGATTAACTTTTATGTAATCTGTTTTGATTTCATTGATATTAATAAAGACTTGTTTTGTTTTTATTACGGGCTCTATCTATTTAAGTGTTTAAATAAGATATACCATAGTTTAGAGTAAAACTTTTTATGGATTATGATGAGATCATAATAGTGAGACCTAAAAAGATGATAACTCTAAACTTAAATAGTTCCTGGTCATAGGATTACTAACTGGTAATTAATAATCTGCAAAGATCGGTACATACTATGCTTGCTTCATTATGAAGGATGTCTGTTCTCATAGACATTTGTGTGGTGACACTATAGCTAGTATGTAGGTGCTTATTATAGAATAAGTTCACTGAACATGACTCGCCTAGCTGAACAACTGATGGAGTTCACTCACGTGTCAGCAGTTGTTCGCTTAGTGATAGTTGTACAAGTATCCTTAGACTTGAGGTCATCATAGTCATCTTGTGTACACTGAACTATGCTTTGGTTTAGTTCTTAGTCTCCACGGACAATTATTAGGGCTCTTCTGGGTATAGGAATTTGTACACGAAGATAGTGTATGATCAATAAAGGATCTACCCCTTCCAGTGAAGGAAGCGAATGTTCAAGGCTGATCCACTTATGCTAGTTCAGGAATCTCTGGCCAGAGTAAATGAAATTAGAAAGGAGTTTCTAATTTGCATAGAACTACACATAGTAAATGGTAAGCAAGTGATTGAATTAGATAGGCTTGACACGAGATCCATGCCTTGTATTTAATCGGGACATTGTAGGGTAGAAGGAGTTTATTGTACGGTAACTATTCACTGACAGGTTCTTGGTATTCTAAGCAGTGAATTCATATTATCCGGATAGTCGCGATATGTTGAGAAGCATCACTCACGATGTAGAATAAATGTGATTAATTAATTAATCATATTTAATAAATTAGAGAATTTATATAAATAATGATAAAATAGTTTTATTATTATTTATTTCTACTACCGGCTTAATATTGAACCTACAGGGTCACACCATAAAAAGAGAATGATTTAATGGTGGAGGAATTAATTAATAATGGCTAATAATTATTTATTTGTGAAATAAATAATTAATTGGCAAATTTAATAATTGATTAAATGAGATTTAATTGATTATAAATTAATTAAGAAAAGTTTTTAATATTATTAATTAAAGGATTTAATTTTTGGAAATTAAATCAAGAGAGAGAATTATTTCTAAAGTGTTTAGAAAAAGGATTAATAATTAAAAGGTGTTTTAATTATTAATGAGAATAATAAATAGGATAATAATAATATTATTTATGGGAAAATTTCAGCTGAAAATTTTGCCTATAAATACACTATTATAGACCCTATTTTATTCTAACCCACATCAAACCCGAAAACCCAAAAAGTTTGGAAAACCCATTCTCTCCACCTCCTTCCTCCTCCTTAACATCGTTTTCTTGGTGGATACTGGTGGAGTGCTTCACACTTGAGGAGCAACTGCTAAGGATCTCTGATCGTTGTCTCCGAATTATTTTAAAAGGTTAGATTCAATCCCTCAAATTTTTATTCACGATTTATATGCTTTTATTTGGATTTTGTATGTGTAAAAGTATTTTGCCATGCCCCCGCTGCGTTTAAAATCCAACATATCCTATATCTTGACAAAGAGCCAGCTTTTACATACAGAAATTTTCCATCCTTTGATATTCTGCTCTTGCCTGATGCCTTCAATTCTTCTGATCTTCTGATATACTCATCAATGTCATGCTCATACTTTCTCCTCTTTTCAGCTAGCAAATCTCTATGCTTATCCCTCATCTCCTCTCTGTTAACCACAAATACTACTAATACTGTTCTCCATGCCTTAGTGGCTGAATCTTTACCATTCATCAAGCTTATCACCCTTTTCAGTTCAACAATTGAGAGGGAATCCATTAGTCTGTTTCCAATCTTTTCAAAGGACCCATCACTGTAATAGATTCTAACTTCTTTGATGTGTGTTAGATATATTTGATAATGTCATGGCTAATATGTTTTATGTTTAGATTTCAGATCTTATTTGAACAGGACAAATCAGTACTTAACTGGAGATCAGTACTTATACTGGACGTCAGGACTTAAGGGATATCAGTACTTATGTTATCAGGAGATAAGCATCAGGAGATAGATATCAGAACTTAAGTGCTGAAGGACGATCAGATAAGGACAGTAGCTGATTAAAGTTAAGAAGATCAAGATAAACATAAGAAGAGATATGCATGAAGAAGGAATTCCGTAAAAAATGGAATACTTGGAAGAAAAGATATCTGATTGATATATATTAGGAAGCAGAATTATATTCCATATCAATTAGCGATTATCTTGTAACTGTGTAATATATAAACACAGACATAGGGTTTACACTATAAGTGTTATCATTATCGAGAATATTATTTACTGTAACCCTAGCAGCTCTCGTGATATTTTGTTCATCACTGAGAGATAACAGTTCCAGATTGTAACAGAGTTTATTGTTTCAATAAAGTTTGTTTTCTGTTACATAAGTTCTTGAAGTTTGATTTGATTGTAATAAACACTGTATTCACCCCCTCTACAGTGAAAGTGTGACCTAACAAGTGGTATCAGAGCCTTCTGTTAACACACATACAGTTAAAGATCCAAATACAATCATGTCTGACACAGAAACTCCAACTAAGCCTACCAAAACTGAGGAATCATCAAAGACATCAATTCAGAGTCGATATGAGACTATCAGAGTTCCCATATTGAGACCATCTGAATATCCCATATGGAAGGTAAGGATGACCATGTTTCTGGAAGCAACAGATCCAGAATATCTTGATAGAATCAAGGAAGGGCCTCACAAACCTACCAAGCTCGCTGTTGTAGTTGCAGGTGAAGCAGCAAAGACTGTACCAAAGGAAAAGAGTGATTACACTGCTGAAGATATAGCATCTATTGCTAAGGATGCCAAGGTACGACACTTACTGCATAGTGCCATTGATAATGTAATGTCAAACAGGGTAATCAACTGCAAGACTGCCAAGGAGATATGGGATGCACTGGAGACAAGGTGTCAAGGAACTGAAACAGTTAAGAAGAACAGGAAGACAATACTCACTCAAGAGTATGAACATTTTGACTCAAAATCTAATGAGTCATTGAATGATTTATATGATAGATTTGTCAAACTTTTGAATGATTTGTCATTGGTTAATAAAGAGTATGATCTTGAAGATACCAACCTAAAATTCCTGTTAGCTCTTCCTGAATGCTGGGATTTGAAGGCAACAACAATAAGAGACAACTACAATCTTGATGAAACAACTCTTGATGAAATCTATGGAATGCTCAAGACTCATGAACTTGAGATGGAACAAAGAAGCAAGAGGAAAGGAGGAAAGTCAAGGACAGTTGCTCTCAAGGCTGAAGAGGAATCCCCCAAAGCACCTTCCTCAAAGAAAGACAAGGGTAAAACTCTTTTCATAAAGTCTGATACTGAGTCATCAAGTTCTGAGAGTGATGATGACTCAGATTCTGAAAGCTTGCCTGAAACTGATGCTGATGAGGAGATGATGAAGCTGTGTGCTCTTATGGTGAAAGGAATCACAAAGATTGCATACAGGAAGTTCAGGAAGGGAAAGAAGTTTTCCAGGAAAGGCATAAGTTCTGATAAGAAGAATTTCAGAAGATCTGAAGGAAGAGGAGGAAAGTCTGACAGAGGAGAATACGCCAATGTTAAATGTTATAATTGTGGTGAGAAAGGCCACATATCTCCTGATTGCAAGAAGACCAAGAGTGACAAAGGCAAAGCTCTTGTCACAAAGCAGAAAAGCTGGACAGACACCTCAGACTCTGAAAGTGAGGAGAACTATGCATTGATGGCAAATGCTGATAAATCAAGTTCTGAGAGCAGTTCTGAAGCTGCTGAAACAAAGGTACCTCAGACTACTTATGCTTTTCATACTGATGATATTAATGAAATGAGAAGATATCTTAAAACCATGTTTGTTAGTTATAGAGATCAAACTTTAACATGTGAAAGATTAACTTCTGAAAATCTTGCTTTTAGGAAAAGAAATGATTTCTTAGAAAAAGAGTTAGTCATGTTCCATCAAACTCAGAAGGATAGAGATGATGCTTTTTATGTTAGGGATGAAGTGCTAAAAATGAATGAATCTCTAAAAACTGAGTTAGAAAAGGAGAGAGAGATTATTAGGACTTGGACTAACTCTGGCAAAACAACTCAAAATTTGCTAAGCAGTGGAAACTGGAAAGAGGGCTTAGGTTATGGAGAAAATAAAAATGAAAAAGGAACTGTAGAAATTAAGCCTGTTGATAAGCAAAAGCCGAAGTTAAAACCTGTTAAGTTTGTAACTGAAAAATCTGAAAATGAGAAATCAGAAGTTAAAAAGGAATTAGCTTCTGACAAACTAAAACAGGAAAAGACAGCTGAAGTTAACATAGGCTTAATGACAAAGAAGCAGCTTAAGCATAAGCTGAAAGATGTTAAGAATGCAAACAAGGTAAAATCACCTAGGAAAAACAGGAATGTAAAGGAAGGTGTGAATAAAAGCAATAACTATAAATCTGTTCCTGATGCTCCTAGGAAAGCATGTCATAACTGTGGAAGTTCTAACCATCTGGCTTCTTTTTGCAGGAAGAATAAGAATATTAACTCCTTATCTTCAAAATCAGGAGTTAAGAGTCAGTCTGTTAGATACAAACCACAAAATCCTTGTTTTCATTGTGGTAGTTTATGGCATTCCATTTATACTTGTAAGGAATATCATAGTTTGTACTATGATTATTATCAAATAAAACCTTCTTTAAAGAAAGTTTCTGTTGTTCCTTCTAGTGTAAGTTCTGATTCAAAGTCTGGTAGTATAAGTTCTGATAAGAAAACTGTTAACATAAAATCTGATGCTAAATCTGCTGCAAATGTTAACAAACCTAAAAAGGCCAAAGGATCCAAGCAAGTCTGGGTCCTTAAAACTAATAATTAGTGGTCTTTTTGATTGCAGGGCAATAGGAAAAATATTTTAGTTCTGGACAGTGGATGTTCAGGACATATGACTGGAAATAAGGCCCTGCTATCAGACTTTGTGGAGAAAGCTGGCCCAAGTGTTTCTTATGGAGATGGCAACATTGGAAAAACTTTGGGATATGGCAATATCAATCTTGGGAATGTCATCATTAAAGATGTAGCTCTGGTCTCAGGACTTAAACACAACTTACTGAGTATAAGTCAAATCTGTGACAGAGGTTATCATGTTGATTTCTTTGCAGAACATTGTGAAATAGTTAGTAAATCTAAAGGAAAAGTTGTTCTGAAGGGATTCAGGCGTGGTAACATTTATGAAGCTAAGCTTTCAACAAGTTCTGATGGTTCTGCAATCTGTTTAGTGAGTAGAGCCTCAATTGAAGAAAGCTGGAATTGGCACAAGAAACTCTCTCATTTAAACTTCAACAAGATAAATGAACTGATCAAGAAAGATCTTGTGAGAGGACTGCCAAAATCAGTGTTTGCTCCTGATGGTCTTTGTGACTCATGTCAGAAGGCCAAACAAAGAAAATCTTCATTCAAGAGCAAGACTGAATCATCAATTCTTGAGCCTTATTATCTACTTCATGTTGATCTATTTGGTCCAGTGAATGTCATGTCTATTGCAAAGAAGAAATATGCGTTGGTCATAGTAGATGAGTTCACCAGATACACATGGGTGTATTTCTTGCACACAAAAAGTGAAACTGCATCTATCCTGATTGATCATGTCAAACATCTGGATAAATTGATCAAAGATTCTGTGAAAATTTTGAGGAGTGATAATGGCACTGAATTCAAGAATCTGATAATGGAAGAGTTCTGCAAAAATCATGGAATAAAGCAGGAATTTTCTGCTCCTGGAACTCCACAGCAAAATGGAGTTGTTGAAAGGAAGAATAGAACTCTCATTGAAGCTGCACGAACAATGCTTGAAGAAGCAAAGCTTCCAACCTATTTCTGGGCTGAAGCTGTGCAGACTGCTTGTTTTACTCAAAATGCAACACTCATTAACAAGCATCGAAAAACACCATATGAGATGGTGAAGAACAAGAAGCCAAATCTGAAATACTTTCATGTATTTGGATGTAAGTGTTTTGTTCTCAAGACTCATCCTGAACAGCTATCCAAGTTTGATCTAAAAGCTGATGAGGGAATCTTTGTTGGATATCCACTTTCCACAAAAGCCTTCAGAGTCTATAATTTGAGAACAAAAGTGGTCATGGAATCTATCAATGTCTCTTTTGATGACAAGAAGATCACTGGACTTGAAGATTGCATTGATCATGATCAGCTGAGATTTGAAAATGAAGATTCATATTCTGATACCTTAAGTCCTGACAGTCTAAGTCCTGATACTGTAAACTCTGATGGATTAAACTATGATATTATTGAAACTATGGTGACTTCGTCAAGTTCTGATAAGCCAAGTACTGACAGTGCTGAAAATCTAAATACTGAAGGATCCAACTCAGAGAGCATAGTTTCAGGGGGAGCATCAGAAAATGAAAACGAAGACAGCATGAATCACGGGGGAGCATCCAGTTCTAGAGAAAACCTTTCATCTTCAAGGAAGTGGACAAAATCACATACACCTGATTTGATAATTGGAAATCCTGATGCAGGTGTCAGAACTAGAATAGGTACTTCGAATGAATGTCTTTACAATTCTTTTCTCTCTCAGTCTGAGCCAAAGAAAGTGGAAGAAGCTCTTCAAGATGCTGATTGGGTGCAAGCAATGCAGGAAGAGTTGAATGAATTTGAAAGAAACAAAGTCTGGACCTTAGTGCCAAGACCTAAGAATAGATCTGTTGTTGGTACAAAATGGGTATTCAGAAACAAAACTGACAGTGATGGCATAATTGTAAGGAACAAGGCAAGGCTGGTTGCAAAAGGATATTCTCAACAGGAGGGAATTGACTATGATGAAACATTTGCGCCAGTTGCTAGGTTAGAAGCCATAAGGATATTCATGGCTTATGCTGCTCACAAAAAGTTTACTGTCTTTCAAATGGATGTGAAAAGTGCTTTTCTCAATGGAGAATTGGAGGAGGAAGTATATGTTGAACAACCTCCAGGCTTTGTAGATTCCAAACATCCAGATTATGTCTACAGGCTTGATAAAGCACTTTATGGACTTAAGCAAGCTCCTAGAGCATGGTATGAGACTTTAGCTCAGTTTCTTCTGGAAAGTGGATTCAACAGAGGAACTATTGACAAAACACTGTTCTATCTCAACCATGGCAAGGACTTACTTTTGGTCCAGATTTATGTTGATGATATCATTTTTGGGTCTCCAAATGACAAACTTTGCAAAAAGTTTGCCACACTAATGCAGTCAAGATATCAGATGAGTATGATGGGAGAACTTAGTTATTTTCTGGGCCTTCAAGTCAAGCAGAGTGAAGAAGGCACTTTTATTTGTTAATCTAAGTACAC
Organism: Apium graveolens; assembly: GCF_009905375.1. Taxonomy (NCBI): domain Eukaryota; kingdom Viridiplantae; phylum Streptophyta; class Magnoliopsida; order Apiales; family Apiaceae; genus Apium; species Apium graveolens. The sequence goes on along the minus strand of NC_133656.1, from coordinate 43,881,849 downwards.
CACAAACTTGCTGAAGAAATTTGGAATGCAAGACTGTTCAAGTGCATCCACTCCCATGGCCACTGCAACAAAACTGGATAAGGATACTGGTAATTCAGTAGATATTACTGATTACAGAGGTATGATTGGCTCACTTCTCTATCTAACTGCTAGTAGACCAGATATCATGTTTGCTACCTGTCTTTGTGCAAGATTTCAAGCAGATCCAAGAGAACCTCACTTAACAGCTGTAAAAAGAATCTTTAAGTATCTTAAAGGAACAGCTGATCTAGGATTATAGTATCCTAGAGAATCAGATTTTAAATTAATAGGTTACTCAGATGCAGATTTTGCAGGTTGCAAAATTGACAGGAAAAGCACAAGTGGAAGCTGCCAATTTCTTGGAGGCAGATTGGTTTCTTGGTATAGCAAGAAACAAAAGTCAATTTCCACATCAACTGCAGAAGCAGAGTATATTGCTGCAGGAAGCTGCTGTGCACAGATTCTTTGGATGAAGAATCAGTTACTGGATTATGGGTTAACATATTTCAAAATCCCTATTTACTGTGATAATCAAAGTGCTATTGCTATGACAGGTAATCCAGTTCAACACTCTATGACAAAGCACATCAGCATCAGGTACCATTTCATCAGGGAACATGTGGATGAAGGTACAGTGGAATTGCATTTTGTTCCCACAGATCAACAAGTAGCAGATATCTTCACAAAACCACTGTGTGAAGCTACCTTTACAAGATTGGTAAATGAACTTGGAATGATTTCAGGTTCTTTCTCTAAATCTGCTTCAACTTGTTCTATGTTATCAGACTTTATGATCAGTATTTACAGAATTAATCTCTTTGTGTATTCTGTGCTTAATTGATAAATGTTTTTAAGTACTGACTGTTGTCTGATATATATCTCTTAACTCTAATAAGTGATATATCTGTTTAAGTAATCATTCAATCCTATGAGGATAATTGTGCTAGATACTGACCTACTAGTCTTCAATAAACAAATGATCCCATGAAAGAAGTAAATATTTCTGTGGAAATCTTATGACACAAGCAAATTCTGATACTTGAGCTTAGTTTAGTTTACTTTATTCATCTTATTACTAAGTCCCAAATTAGAATAATGCTACTCATCTGTTTAAGTTCTGATTCTAGTAAAACTGCTGAATGTACTAAGTGCTGATAAACCTCACTTATCAAAAGAAGAAGAAAAAGAATCAAAGAATAATATCAGGTACTCCTTTGAGATCTAGAGTAAAAATGTGAATGGGACGACCCAAGTGCATAGCTGGTATTAAGTAAATATGCATTAGAAAAGCAAAATATTTTCTTGGTGACTTTTCACACTCTATGATTACTGGAGAAATACTCTGATAATAGCATAAATTCTGATAAGCAGTCGTAACTCACTTACACTGAGAAGCCACTGTAAAATATAATTTAAAAAGATGCATAAAATTAGCACAAAAACAGTTGAGGTGGACTCATGCATGAACTCATTTATCAGTAAGTTTCAGGATAATGACAGCTCTTTAGCAAAATTTTAATTATGACTTATTTCTAAGATGTACTGAAGTAAATCAGACTTTACTCTTTATTAGTTATTTAGCTTAATGCACACACAAATCACTCCATATGAATGATGAAATTTTTATGGTGGTCTATGTTCTTTTAGACAAACAGTCACTGTGTCACCTTGCACAAATTCTGAGGACACGTTCTAGTTATATGTTCTGATGATTAAGTTCTGAAGACTATAACTCAGAACTTGTATGAAAACTTACTAAGATAGATATTCCTTGTTCGAGTTAAGACATTATGTTCTGATGACTGTTAAGTTCTGGTATAGGTCTAAGTTCTGATTTTTCAGTCTAACCCTTTACTTGACTTATCTGTGAGTAAAATTTGGTAACAGTCTCAGATTAATTTAAAATATGTTGAAGTGGAAGATTAATAGTCTATGGTTAGGACTAATGGCACTCGTCCTTGAACAGTTCACTCTTGTTACATGTGCACATTCCTTTTCAAATGACTGTTATTCTTTTTCAAGTCTAGGGAGACGAGGTAGACTTAACTCTATCTGTCAGCATTAAATATCTTCGCGTCTCCTGGCATTCTCTTGCCTATATAAACAGCCACTTCACATTTGCCTTTATCTGTCAAACAAGCCTTAATCACCTATGATCCTGTTAAGTACACTGCACTTTATCCTGATGTTCAAACATCAGAACCTGGTTCATCATCACCTACCACCTCTACTCAGCCACCTCAAACCTCTCTACCATCTCTCAGAACATATCTCAAGTCCTATGTGAAGCCTACATCTTCTAAGTCAAAGAGAACAAAGACTGTTTCTCAAACACCTCAGAAGAAGAGGAGGATTACTTTGAGAGATGAATCAGATTCTGAGGAACAGATTCTTTCTTCAGAACCTGTGGTAACTGCAGCTGAGAAAAAGATTTCTCAGAAGGATTCTGAACTTGGAGGATCTAAGCTTCTCAAGAGGCTTAGAAAAATGACAATTCCTGAAACTTCCAAGGACTCTAAATTACCAAGGCAATACAAGAAACAGAGGGCAAAAAGGCCAGTTTCAGATGATGAGGAGGAAGCAGCTAAGGAAGGGGATCAGGAATCTCTGATCTCACAAGAAAAAGAATTTGATCCAGTTACTTCTTCTCCATCTACTCCATCTCAGGAAACTGTATCTGACAAGGCTAATTTCCCATCTGTGTCTCCTGGTAATCAAGGCACAAGTGCTGATAATGCTGATCAACACTTAGTTGTGCCTGAAGTAATTTTCTTAGAAGCTCCAACATCAACAAATCTTTTGCCAACACCTGTTACTGATGCTATTCAAACTCCGGAATTATCTAAGTCATCTTCTCTGCATCTAGACACTGATGATCAGACTTTAGGTGAGCATCGGGATATGGCTGTTGATCAGAACTTAGCATCAGATCAGCAATTAGAGGATGCTGACGCCTCCATTGCTACTCACACTGCTATTATATCAGATGATACTGATTCTATAAGTTCTGATGTTGCCCATGCTGGAGATACTGGTGATGCTGCTCCAACTGCAAATACTGATGCAGCAGGTCCTTCAGGACACATTCCTCTTTCTAAGTCTGAACTAGTAAAGAAGTTTGTTGCAGAGGAACCACCAGTGCCTTGGAGTGAAACTCCTGCAGGACAGGAGTGGACTAAGGAATGGAACTCAGTCTCATGTATTCCATCTGCGTTACATCTTACTGAGCACTTGACTAAAGCTGATGAAATGTTAAATTCTGATGATTTCAAAACTCAGCTTCGTGTCACTGCATTTAGTACTAAACATCTACAAGGTCTTCATTCAACTACTCATGCAGAAATACACAAGATTCAGGAGAACTTTATCAAACAAGAACAAGTTTGGAAACTTGATAAGAAAAAGTTCTTTCAACCATCTATGGACAGGATTGCTTATATTGAGAAGACTCAAGATCGTCAACAAGCACAGATTGATAAAATTCTGCAAAATCAAGCTTCTCAGCAATCACAACTGACTGAAATCCAATCTTCAGTGGAATTGCTTATCTCTCTTCTACTTCCTGCTGATGCCAAAAAGGGGGAGAAAGTGATTAAGTCCAAATGCAAGGATGACAAGACACTACAAGGAAAGGATGATGAAAAAGATGACCAAGGAAACTCTGGAATGGGTGGAGGTCATAGTCAAGGTAAAAGATTCTCATCAAGAAATGCTGAAATTGCAAGTCACAGGATAAGTTCTGATACTGGGAAGAGAATAAGTTCTGATACTGGTAAAAGAATAAATTCTGATGAACTTCTAGATCTTGATGAAGAAATGTCAAGACAGTTATTTCTTCAAGAAAATCCAGGAATGGACTTGGAAAGTTTAAAGGAAGAAGAAGCTAGACTTAAATCAAAGAAAGCCACATCTAAATCTGAAGCTTCTGGTAAAAAGTCACTTCCAAAACTGAAAGGTATTGTGATTAAAGAAAAGGCACAAACTGAAGCAACATTTGCTAAATCACAACCAAAGATAGATCCAAGATCCAAGGGTAAAGAAAAGGTTGGTGAACCTGTTAAAGTTTATGTACCTCCTGTTGATGAAGAAATTACTGATAAAGAAGATAATCTTGCTCTGACTTCAAGAAAAGTTCTTAAAACAACCTCTGACATGGCTCAAGTTGTTCAGAGTCAAGAAATTAAAAGTTCTGATATTCAAAAGAAGCAAGTAACCTCTGACACAACTCAAGTTAACTTGATATCAGAAGGAAGATCAAAAACACTTCTACCAGGATTCACTAAAGCAAAACAAACTCAACCTTTGAAGACTACTGCAAGTCGTTTTGAAGCTAGAGTAGTTACTGGAAAGGAAGCAAGAGATAAAACTGGATTGGGAAGTGCTGATGAAAGAAGAGTACACAACACTACCAATGATCCAACTTCCTTGAGTGAACCAGGAATTGGAGCAACTCCTGAAAGATTGAATCAATTGGAATCTGTACAAATGGTTTACCATACCTACTTGAAGGAACACATCTTGTTGTATTTCATGACAGATGGTAGGGTTTATCATATAAGACAAAATGCCATTCCATTGAAGTATTTTGACGAATTGGAGCATGTATTATTCTTACTTCAAGTGGATGACAGATTGACAGGGACTGCTGCAAACTATTTGAAAGAACAGATTCAGAGACAGAAAAGACTTTATTCTGTTAAGTCTGACAGCATATATGTTCCAAAGTACAGAAATCACAATGGTGATATTGTTGATATGAATCCTAATACTGCACAGATCAGAACATATCTTGGTATTAAGGGGCTTGAATTCAATCTAGAGTCTGACAAAGCTTATGTCATAAGACTAGATCAGGAGTTGAGAAAAGCAAAGATTAATGATCTCAGAGCTGCAATATTTCAAACTGGTGAAGATACTGCAGAGCTTAAAGATGTCAAACGGAGAATGATTGATGAACTCAGATATGCTGAGAAATGTTTGTTGAAGAATTATCTCAGAATAACTCCTGACATCAGAGAGATCAGAAAATGATGAAGCCAAGTCGAAGATCTACAACTGCTTAAATTCTGATGTGTATACAGACTAAAGTTGTTATCAGAAGTTGAATTGGTAAAAGCTTTAAGGACTGTAAGTTGTAGTTATCTTGTCTAATTCTCATGCATTTGTACTTAATGTTTTTGACATCATCAAATATCTGTTAAACTTGTATATTTTGCTAATTTACAAGTTGGGGGAGATTGTTAGATATATTTGATAATGTCATGGCTAATATGTTTTATGTTTAGATTTCAGATCTTATTTGAACAGGACAAATCAGTACTTAACTGGAGATCAGTACTTATACTGGACGTCAGGACTTAAGGGATATCAGTACTTATGTTATCAGGAGATAAGCATCAGGAGATAGATATCAGAACTTAAGTGCTGAAGGATGATCAGATAAGGACAGTAGCTGATTAAAGTTAAGAAGATCAAGATAAACATAAGAAGAGATATGCATGAAGAAGGAATTCCGTAAAGAATGGAATACTTGGAAGAAAATATATCTGATTGATATATATTAGAAAGCAGAATTATATTCCATATCAATTAACGATTATCTTGTAACTGTGTAATATATAAACACAGACATAGGGTTTACACTATAAGTGTTATCATTATCGAGAATATTATTTACTGTAACCCTAGCAGCTCTCGTGATATTTTATTCATCACTGAGAGATAACAGTTCCAGATTGTAACAGAGTTTATTGTTTCAATAAAGTTTGTTTTCTGTTACATAAGTTCTTGAAGTTTGATTTGATTGTAATAAACACTGTATTCACCCCCTCTACAGTGAAAGTGTGACCTAACAATGTGAACAACCCAAACTCTGACAATTCATTCAGCTAGCTGTTGGAAGTAGTCTTCATCTAAATCCACAATATTTAGAGGTTGGAAATCATTTTGATCATATCTGTTCCAGATGGCCTTTTCACCAAGTCCATGATCATTGAGAAATTCAGCTGTCAGTTGTCTTCTTTGTCTTCTAATTCTTCTCTTGACCTTGGATTCTTTTGGACCTATTCCAACTGTTTTGAAGTGTGTTTTATGGGGTAGCTTAAATGAAGGTATAGTTTTGAGTCTTTTCAGAGAAGTATGGCTGTGAGTGATTTGAGTTTTGAGGAGAGAGTTTGCAGTGAGCTTGTAGAAATATTTAGGCTTAGAGGTTTGAGGTTGAGCAGTTTTTGATGAGATTGAATGTGAAGGTTTAGCAATTGGTATTTGGATATTTAGGGTTTGGAGAGGTTGTAAGGTATCATTCTTTTGTCTTTGTCTCCTTCCACCCCTCCTTTGAGTCTCAGATCCACTTTTCTTTCTCACTGTCACCTTTTTTACCAATTACCTTGCTAGATTGACTTGAGTTTGAACCAAAGGGATTTTGACCATCTTTCTTCTGCTCATCATCACCCAAGTCATCTGTATTGATTTGAGTTTTAGGCAAATTGGCTTCAGGGTTATCAATGTATCTCCTCAGAATCTTGATCATAGCTTCATCTTCACCAGTCTTCAATTTCTTACTTTTCAGCTCAGACTCAAGCACCATTATCAGTCTTCTGTTGGGCATGACACAATTTTTGGGTACTTGGAAATGCTTTAGTTGCTTGGTTGTAGAGCAGATATAGTGCACACCTTTGCTTGGGTGTAGATAGGCTTCTGGGAATGCAGCTTCTTCAGCCTTCTTCAACTCTGCTAGTAGCATTTTCTCTTCATTGTTGATTATATTGACTTTGTTAATCAAAATATCCACTTCAGATGCTCTTCTGGAAATTAGATAATTGAAGTTGACTTGCATACATCTGTCTACACCAGAATCATTAAGATTGATCACTATTCTTTTCTCCAAAAACTGGTCCTTGACTAGAATCTGCAACACCGTGATGTAATTGATAGTCTTTTCCAAGGTCTTTCTATAAGTGAAGAAGTTGTTGTTGAGAGAGTTCCTTAATCCAGTGAGCAAGTTGTCAAACTCTTGTGTCATTCCTGGACCTTGAGCAGCCATAAGGAGCCTCTCTTGTTCTAGACCTTGTTCTTGACTTTTGAGTGTTGATTATGCTAGCCTTGCATCTATCTCCCCCTTAGTCTTGGTGACAGGCATGAGTAGGGGAGTAAAAATCTCAGGTCTTACAGCTTTAGGAAATGCTGGCAGTGGTATTTTGAGTTTTCCCATAATGGCTCCCAAAGCAATTGTATTCTGCATTTGTAAATGCTTATGGGACTCCACTAGGGCCTGAATATCATGCAGTTGACTCTCAACCAATGTGGTTAGAGCTCTAACTTGTGAGGATAAATCTGAGTTGGAAGCTTGAAGTGAATAAATTTGATCTTGAAGTTCTTATATTTGAGGAGTAGAAGTTGTGGCTGAGATGGACCCAAGGTGTTCATCAACAGCTTTTCTGACACCCTCCATGAGAAGAAATGAAGGCTCATACCTAGCAGTATACATTTGATTTAGCTTGACCCTGGTATCATTTGAATTTGAGATATGAGCCTGAACTTGATCAAACAGGGCCTTGAAAGAACTCCTCATATTTGAAACTTGCTTCTCAATGGAGGCCAGATCCATCCTTGACATTTGCTCAGTGAAAGACTGGAATTGATTCTTGATGTCCTTTTGAGAAGGCGCAATTTCATCCATCTTTTCCTTGATCAGCTTCCTGATCTTATCTTCATGTCCAGTCAATTTTACTTCAAGGGCCTTTCCAAAGAGATGAAAAGCCTTGAGTTGAGCTTTGTGCACAACATAGACTTCCCATGATTTAGCATTGATTTCAGGAGGAGTTAGAGATTTAGCATTGATTCCCATGATAGTAATATACTCCCTCCTGAATCTAGCCAAAACTTCATCCATTTCCGCCACATGATCATCAGACAACCAGGCATCTACATTTCCATCTTCTTCAGCCTCATCTACTATCTTCTCCTTCTGTTGTTCAACCCCTTCATTGAAGCATAACATTATAGCTTGATAGTCCTGGTTCCCCATGTCTGAAGTGAGCAATTGCTGAGAGAGATTTGCTAGGCCTGATATTTGATCTACTAACATGTCATCAACTGTAAAAGGCTGAGCTTCCATATTTTGTAGCCATTGAGCCATGACATGTGGTTGGCTGGATTGAGATGTGGATGGTTGCTGAGAAATGTCCAGATTACCACCTATGACTGAAGTCACAGTTTGACTCACAGATAAATTTGTGGTTTTGATAGTTTGTTATTCACCACATGTAGTGGGAACCTCCATTGGAATTGGAGAGGATTTGACTGGGTTAATGTCATGTATACCAGCCTCAAACCTTTGTGCACCTTGTAGAGCACTGTCACATAAATGTGATGAACTTGCCTCTCCCATAACAGGGTTATTGGCAGTTGTACTCATACCTTCAACTGTCAAGGCAATTTCAGCTAGGGTTTTGAGGGGAGTTGTTCCTTCTAGAGGAACCTCCAATTGAATTGGAGAGGATTTAGATAGCTCTCCCTCAAGAGTACTACCCTCAAACCTATTCATCTGTGAAGATGATTGTGCACATGAACGTGCAAGAGGGACCATGGGGTCTTCAGTAGAAACTGATGAAACCCCCATGTTTGTGATGGTGTCATCAAGGTCTACCCCAGCTAGTAGCCTCTCACCATCTAGATGTTGGTTCTGGGTGGTGAGCACAGTTTCATGAACCATGTCACTTGAGTGTTGGTGCACTTGAGAATCAGATTCAAGTGCTCTATATGATGAAGAAATTTTAGAGATTAGAGAAGTTTGCTCATTTGTGAGTGTTGGCAGCTCCCCCTGAATGGATGAGGAAGCTTAAAGTGATGTGCCTTCACTGTGTGTGCCATCCTTATTTCTTCTACCATACACTCTAGGTGCAGGTTGTGCTGACTCAGTACAGGATGCATTGGGGTGAATGCTCTTTTCAATAGATACACCCTGTTGAGAGGATGCATCCAGTAACTGTTTACTTCCCATTTGTTCAACTGTACCTTTTTGGGAGGACACAGAGGTGTCTAGAGTGGTCAACTCTGGTAACTTACTCTTCTTTGGTTTCTTGACCAAGGGTGACTCTGGTTCAGTTTGAAATATTTCACTCTCATTTACAACAGCAAGGGTTGGTTCCTTTCTCTTCTTTTTACTCACTTCAGTCTTTTGAGAGACTAAAGTGGTTGGTTTGCTAACATCTAGTGGTTTAAAAAAAAGGGCTGCAGCCTTGGAAGGTCCCTGTTGGTATGCCTGTGTTTGTGCTTCCACAGGTTCAGGAACCATAGCTGAACTAGCAAATTTAGGAGCCCTCATGTCTGGCATAGGGTAAGGATAAGTCCTGAATCTCTCCAACATAAATGGAGTAATTCTGAGACTTACACTCACTTTATTCTTTGAAGTAAGTGAACCAAATATGATTTTGGACACTTGCTTGCAATTGCCAATTCTACTACTATCAATACCAGCTAACAAATGTATGTCATTTACTTTATGAACTAAAGTAGACATAATATACCTTGGCAAAAAGATTTCTTTACCTCTATCCTTCAAAGGCATAGTAAGCCTGGTAGCCAGCTCCTCCAGAATTAGAGCCCCAACATTCAGATGCCTGTTTTGAGCTATTGAGAACACCAGCTTCTGCACTACACTTGAGATGTTGTCAAAGCTAGTTTTTCTGCAAGTGAAAGCCCTCACTGCAGAATCAAACACAAAGGACCATTCCTTCCTAAGGTTTGTTCTGTTCAGGCTTGCCAAGTTGATTGAGCCACTGTAGTTGATGAAGTCCATGAATTCACTCAGCTCATCTGTAGTTGACATCTCTCCATAATTTTCAGTTCACAATCCCAGGGCTGTATTCACATCAGTAGCTGAAAACTCAATTTCCTGGCCTCCAATTGTGCATGTGACCACCATAGAAGTAACATTCTCTAGAACTACTGTCCTAGTTATAGCTGATGTCCAATATTCATGAAGAACGTCCAAATATAGCACATGACTTGCAGTTAAATACCTGCGATATAGGATTCAGAAAGAAACTTCACAAACCCCTTAAAACTATCAGAGGCTTGGTTAGCATCAAGGAAAGCAATAAAGTTAGTTCCCTTCTCTGGAATGATAGCTCTAATAATGTTTTGTACCAATTTAGTGTATAGAAGTAGTGGGTAAGAAAAAGTTTTGAGAAAGGAGCAAAAACGAGAGAGAAATCACCTTTTGTCTGAAAGCTTGGTCACTTGAGATCTCGAGAAAGTGTAAGTACAGTGTATGTATCGAGAAGTCTGGGTATTTATAGAAAAAGTAAAATACTTATCGAGAAGTCAAATAAACGTTTGATATTAAACTTATCAAGAAGTCAAAGATGACTTATGGAGAACTCTGATAAATACCCAGTTTGTCCGAAAATGGACTAAAATAATTCTAATTTATTTGAATTGAATCAAATTAAAATCAGAATAAATTTTCCAAAAGTATTTGTCTAAAATAATTCATTGAATTAAATTATTTTAGTTCTGAGTTATTGATAAGTCTCAAAATATCCTTGTCGAGAACTCTGTAAATTAACACTATTAGAGAACTCTACATGGTCTTATCGATAAGTCATAGTAGAGCTTATCGAGAAGTCATTCGAGAAGTCTGTAAAAAGACTTATCGAGGACTCACTCGAGAACTCTAAAATGACTTGTCGATAAGTCATTTTGACTTATCGAGAACTCAGTTCTCTATACCTTTGAGTACTGTTTTTCTGCCTTGTGTTAATTTTACACATTTAAGATGTAAATTAACAGCTAAGCAGTTTACTTAGAATTTTAAAATATTCTAAGTTAATTTATGAGTTTTTAAGAAAGATAAATATACAGAGATTCTGAAATATTTATAATTCATATTTCAGTTAATTTCCAATTAAATCAAACTGGGTTGATTTATTAGAAATTAATCTGTTGCAACACATTAGCCGAGTTCTTGCCTTAGAATGAAGAATTGAGCATTCCAATTTCACTCACAAGTCTAGTGAAGGTTGCTTCATCCAAAGGTTTAGTAAAAATGTCAGCTAATTGTTTCTCTGTTGGAACAAAAATGAGCTCAATGGTACCATTTGCAGCATGTTCCCTGATAAAATGGTACCTAACATCAATGTGCTTTGTTCTAGAATGATTAACTGGATTAGCTACTATAGATATGGCACTAGTATTGTCACATATAATAGGAATTTTGTGTAATACTAGACCATAGTCCATTAGCTGATTTCTAATCCAAAGCACTTGAGCACAACAACTTCCAGCAGCTATATATTCAGCCTCAGTTATGGAAGTTGACACAGATTGCTGTTTCTTACTATACCAGGATACAAGTCTTTGACCAAGAAATTGACAGCTTCCACTAGTACTTTTCCTATCAACCTTGCATCCAGCAAAATCTGCATCAGTGTATCCAACAGCTTCAAAACCAGTTCCCTTAGGATACCATAATCCCAAGTTTGGAGTTCCCTTTAAGTATCTAAAAATCCTTTTTACAGCCATCAAATGTGATTACTTTGGATTGGCTTGTAATCTGGCACACAGACAAGTAGCAAACATGATGTCTGGTCTACTAGCAGTCAAATACATCAATGATCCAATCATCCCTCTATAGCTTGAAATATCCACACTCTTGCCTTTCTTGTCTTCATCCAACTTGGTTGCAGTAGACATTGGTGTAGATGCTGGTGAGCTATCCACCATACCAAATTTCTTCAATAAGTCATTCACATATTTGGTTTGGCTGATGAAAATACCATCACTTCTTTGACTAACTTGAAGGCCAAGGAAGTAACTCAATTCTCCCATCATGCTCATTTCATACTCACTCTGCATTAGCCTAGAGAATCTTTGACAAAGCTTTTCATTTGTAGATCCAAAGATGATATCATCTATATAGATTTGAACTAGGATTATATCTTCACCATGCTTCTTGTAAAAGAAAGTCTTATCAATGGTACCTCTGGTAAAACCATGTTTGAGTAGAAATTCTGACAGTGTGTCATACCAGGCTCTACGTGCCTGTTTCAGTCCATATAGAGCCTTGAGTAATTTGTAGACAAAGTTAGGGAATTCTGGATCTTCAAAGCCAGGTGGTTGTTGCACATAAACTTCTTCTTCTAGTTCACCATTAAGAAAAGCACTCTTGACATCCATTTGATACACCTTGAAATTTGAGTGTGCAGCAAATGCCAGAAAAATTCTTATTACTTCTAGTCTTGCAACAGGAGCAAAAGTCTCATCATAGTTAATTCCCTCTTCTTGTGAGTAGCCTTTAGCAACCAGCCTTGCTTTGTTTCTAGTAACAATTCCGTTTTCATCCATTTTGTTCCTGTACACCCACTTAGTTCCAATTATGCTTCCATTCTTTGGTGCAGGAACTAATTTCCAAACTTTGTTTCTCTCAAACTGATTCAGCTCCTCCTGCATAGCACATATCCAATCAGGATCCAATAGGGCTTCTTCAGTTTTCTTGGGCTCTACTTGAGATAGAAAACATGCATGTAGGCATTCATTAGCAGTTGCACTTCTAGTTCTCATACCAGCTGAGGGATCACCAATAATAGCTTCAACAATATGACTCCTATCCCACTTTCTAGTGTGTGTCTGTTGACTAGTACCTTCATCATTTTCTTCAGTATTACCATGACTGTCATTTCCATTCTCTCCTTCTCCCCCTGAGTTTGTGCCATCAAATTCAGGTGTCTGAAGAGAGCTTTCATTTCCATGATTTTGTTCAGAGGTTTCTTCATTTATCACTTATTATGTCACAACTTCATCTTCCTCATCAGAATCACTATCAATGGTTAGATTTTCAAATACAAGGGCTTCAGCATCATTTACATCAAGGCATTCCAAGCCTGGACACTTGTCATCATCAAAAGTCACATATGTGTTTTCCATAATTTTCGTTTGATCAATCACATAAACTTTGTAGGCTGTTCTTTCCAATGAATATCCCAGAAAAATTGCTTCAAACACTTTAGAGTCAAATTTTCCCACATATTCAGAGTTGTCTTTTAGAATATAACACTTGCTTCCAAACACATGTAGATGCTTCACTGTAGGTTTCCTGTTAGACTTGATTGAGTAAGGTGATTTGCCATGAGCTTTGTTTATGAGATATCTGTTTTGAGTGTAGCATGCAGTATTAACAGGCTCTTCCCAAAAACTAGTTGGCAATTGAGCATCTTGTAGCAGAGTTCTAGCAGCTTCAACCAATGTTCTATTTTTCCTCTCAACTACTCCATTCTGTTGAGGTGTTCTAGCTGCTGAAAATTCTTGAACAATGCATCTGCTTTTGTAGAATTCACTTAACGTTGAGTTTCTGAATTCTGTTCCATTATCACTTCTCAAACTTTTCACACTAACTTTTCCTTCAGCTTGCTTCTCAATTTTCTTGATGTGTTCAATTATAATGTTTAGAGTTTCATCTTTAGAGTACATGAACTCAACCCAAGTGTATCTTGAAAAATTATCAACCATGACAAGGGCATATTTGTTCCTTGAAAAGGACAAGACATTTACCGGCCCAAACAAGTCCATGTGAATCAGTTGCAGAGGTGTACTTATGGAATTCACAGATTTTAACTTGTGACTTGATCTTTTCATCTTTCCTTTCTGACAAGCTTCACAAACTTCCAGTTGAGCAAATTCCAGACTGGGCATGTCTCTCACAAGCTCCTTCTTGACTAAGGTGTTGATTGTTTTGAAATTCAGGCGAGATAACTTCTTATGCCATAATTTGCTTTGTTCTTCTGATGCCTTGGTGTAGAAATAGCACACTCCAACCTTATTTGTTGAGTCTAAGTCTGCAACAAACAAGCTTCCCTTTCTTACTCCTTTAAGAGCAATTTCACCAGTCTTTTTGCTAATAAAAGTATAATCTTCTTTGTTGAAAATAACTTGAAAACCTCTGTCTGCAAATTGAATAACACTTAGGAGATTTACTTCTAATCCAGCAACTAGTGCTACATCTTCAATGACAACATTTCCAGAAACAATCTTGCCAGATCCCATTATGAATCCTTTGCTGTTATCTCCAAAGGTTACCAAAGGGCCAACCATCTCCTCAAATTGTGATAGCAGGGCCTTATCACCTGTCATATGCCTGGAACATCCACTATCAATGATCCATATGACCTTCTTTCCTTTGCCCTGCACCTAATGAGGATTAATTGTGTTTAGCTACCCAAGCTATGTTGGGCACTTTCTTCTTGTTAACTGATTTTCCAGAAGTAGAATGAGAATTTTGAGATAAAATGGAATTCATAGACTGTTGAGCATTTCCCTTTCAGATACAGAACTAATTTTTGATTCAATGAGATCAATTCTCAATTTGTGGCAACTCTTCATCACTTTCATGTTGTAGGGAATGCAGTCAAACTTGTCACAGAATGAATATGGATCATCAGCCTTAGCTTCATTGTACTTGCAGACTCCTTCAGGTGAATTTCTAACAGTCTTTTTACAAAGATGAGTTAGGTGATTCATTGATCCACAATTCTCACACCTCTTTCTAGGAGCATTGGCAACATAAGCAAAATTATTGCTTTTGTTTATCCCAATTTTTCCATTTCTATTCTTCTTTTTCTTTTTGACCTGTTCAGTTTTAATCTCCTTCACAGGCTCCTTAGTTTCTTGATTGGCTTTTGGTGTTTCAATAGAGATGGAAGACTGAGTTGTCTCATCATTTTTCTTTTCCTTGTCCTCATCAGCTATCTCCTGTTTGATGATCAACTCTTCTTCACTGAAGTTCACTTCACATGCCTTGAACAAAGGTGATTCAACTTTCTTCAAAATAATTGGAACATCTTCAGTTTTAGGTGATTTTCCTTTGTCACTGACATACTTCTTTTTGTTGTTCAAACCCTCATAATCAAGACCAATGGCAATGTTTGCACATGGCTTGTTCTTTTCATGATATTGGTCAATCAAATCAGAAGCATTTTTGAAGGATTTCAGCTTCACTTCATTCTTCTCCAGCCTTTCTTTCAATACTGCTTCAATTTCACTTGCACACTTTAATTTGTTCTTTAAGTATGCATTTTCTTGCCTAGCAGCATCAAGCTCAACCAGTAACAATTCAGTCTCTTGTTTTTCACTCTCAAGTTTTTCATTGATCTTTCTCAATCTGCTAACTTCCTCATTTGCAGCAACCATGCTTGTATGAATGTGGAACATTTCTGTGCTCATCTTTCCAACAGTTTCCTTATATTGACTCACATTTAAATTAATTGTGATAAGAGTTGGTACCTGTGATTTAGATGATGAAGAGTCTCCTTGCTCCAAGGCCATGAGTGCATAGTTTCCAACTTCTTCATCCTCATCATTATCTGAATCATCCCAGCTCTTGCCCTCAGCAATATAAACTTTCCCTTGTTGCTTCTTTAGAAGAACATCATACTTTGCTTCCAATTCAAGATAGGCTTTGTCTTTCTTTGCCTTCTTGGGTTTCCTACATTCTGTAGTAAAATGGCCCAACTCATCACAATTAAAGCACCTTATGTTTGATCTATCAACAGATCCAGTCTTGTATCCATTTTTGCTATCAAAAGTGTACTTCCCTTTTCCTTTCCAGTTGATGTCTTTGTTGAAGGACTGTCCTTTGCTCTTGAAAAATCTTGGGTTCTTCACTCTAATGTTAGAGAATTTTCTAGCCAAGTAAGCCATTGATTTGTCTAGCTCATCAAGTTCATCAAGAGTGTAGAATTCATCTTCTTCATCCAATTCCAGTATGACTTACTCTTTAGTGTCATTGACTCTTTTCTCACTTATAGAAACTTCTGGAGTTTGGGATCTTTGCTCATCATTAAAGGTCTGGCCATCATTCACAATTAGTGCACTTGAGCCGTCCAGTACATATCTTTGACCAGCCCTTAATGATTTCTTTTGAATAATTTCAAGTTCATAAGTTTTCAGAACCCCATAGAGCACTTCCAGTGTGATTCTACTCAAATCCCTTCCTTCTCTGATTGCAGAGATCTTTTGTTCCAAATGGTCAGGGAGAGTAAGCAAGAACTTCAAATTCACTTCTTCGATATCATAAAATTTATCATGAAGCTGCAAGTCATTTATCAGCTTATTAAACCTTTCAAACACATCAGTAATACCCTCCTTTGGTTTAGCCATAAAACCCTCATACTGAGAAATCAATATCCTTCTTTGATTTGACCTAACCTCCTCAGTTCCTTCACAAAGTATCTCAATCTTTTCCCAGATCTGTTTAGCAGTGTCACAGTTGACAATGTTATTATACATTACATTGTCAATTGACTCAATTAGTATCAGTTGCAAAGCACTATCTAGGGAAACTTTCTCTCTTTCAGGTTCAGTATACTTAGAAGGATCCTTGGGAGCATAATGAGCTGGAATAACCATATCTCCATCTGTGGTTTCCTCAACTCTAACTACAGGAGTGAAGGGCCCATTCTTGAGGATACCAATATAAAGATGATTGGCCATTTTTATAAACAACAACATTTTCTTTTTCCATAAAGTGTAGTTGGCCTTATCAAAGGGAGGAATTTTGATATTACTGATTTTCTATGTATTCATTTTTCCAAGATCTAATCTGTTTACTTTCAGATTTTGCTCTGATACCACTTGTTAGGTATGAATGCAACACAGGGGGGTGAATGTGTTTTGGCTTAAATGTTTGATTTTTGATCGACCTTGGCTTTAGCAATTGGTTGTTATCAATGATTTAATAGAATAGATGTTAAACATAAATAACTTTGCGAATATGTAAAACAAAGATCTTCAAAACTCACTTAATTTTATATTAAAAATCAAGCAGTGTTTTTCTACAAAATCTCTAAGTTCTTGTTTTAGAACTTAGCTTCTTTCTTGAGAGAGAGCACACAATTTTCTATCTTGATTGTTCTTTTTAACTAGAGGACCAGTGTTAACTTTATAACTCAGTTAACTACTAGTTTACACAGTGGATAATAAGCATGCTATTAGCTTTTCTCAACTGTCACTTGTCATTTCTATTTATAGAAAAGCAAATCTTCCATTTCTGGCTTAGCATATCCTTAGCAACCCGTGTTTACTTTAATCTTCCTCTGTCAGTTAATCTTTGCCATTGATCTTGCACATCTCTTAAGCTGCTTTTTGTAGACTTGTCAATCCAGCTGTGTGAATTGTTTGTTGATCTGCAACCTTGAATATTAAACTGTTCTGCAATTCTGTACTTAAAGAAATTTCTTCACTTCGAGATCTTCAATTGAGCTGTAGAGAACTCGACATCTCGATAGGCATGTTGGCTTATCGATATCTCTGAAACTTCATTATTGACTTGACTTATCGACAACTCTAAGTTCTCTAGTGAATTTTGGTTTATCGATAACTCAGAGTTCTCTAATGAACTTCGGCTTATCGATAACTCAAAGTTCTCTTATGAATGTATACTTGTCGATATCTCTGAGTTCTCGAATGGGTATCTGACTTATCGATATCTCCTATAGCATTTCCTGAGTTTCCGATAGACAATTCCTGAGTTCTCGATAGGTCTTTCTGAGTTCTCGATAGGCCTTTCTCAGTTCTCGAATGACTTCTCTATAACACTAATTCTGTGATTTATAGAGATCTTGACTTAGAATGTTTTTCACCAAACAGATTTATTCAACTCCAAGCTTCTTCATAATTCTTCTGAGGCATGACCTTCTTGATCTTCTTCCAGATATAATTCTTAGGCTTGACACTGTTTAGAGAAAAATGCTCCAGTCTGCTCCATTTACATTTTACAGACATTAAGTGTTACAAGTATGAATTACAGATTAAGGTTACAGTACAACTAATCTTAGGGTTGTCAGTATGACTTAGTCTTGTTATGATACAGGCATGTCTTGCACAACAACAATCAACCTTAAATCTACTTAACTTAATCATCAAGATTTCATCAATAACACTCATTACACTAGGTTTACTACCACATACTAAATGGATCTTAAAAATGAATCTTAAATAAAGTTGGGCCAAAGATTTTTACCTTTCTTGAAATCTTGAGATGTGTTCTTGAGGATGGTGGAGGCTTGGAAGTACTTGGTATGATTTTTAGAACCTAAAACCACAATTGAAATCAAGAAACCAAAGAGAGGTTACTATTTATACTATTCCCTAGTGAGATTCTTGATTTTATTTCACCCATCAAACCTTGATAAAAAGAGATGAAAGAATTTTCTTACCTTAGTTTAATTGCTAGGAGGCTTGAGAATTAATTGAATCATTTTACAAGAGCTAGAACTTTGAGATTTTGAATTGGATTTCTCCTTCTTTTGCATTAGGGCCGAATGGAAGCATCAAAGGGTGTATTTATACTCCTCTTGGTTGCTTAGCTTGGTTGATTTGCTAGGTAAATTCTAGGAAGATGGGGTAATATCTTGCAATTGATTTTATTCTCCTAGTTTAGCATTCTAGGTTGATTCTTGGTTGCAAATCTTAGGGATAAATCTTAATAGCTTGCTAGGTTATAAGCTAAACTACATGGTTAGCTTCCTTAGCACACTATTTTGCTAGCTAGCTTGATCATCCTATGGTTAGCTCACTATTTGATGAAGTAACCATGGTTACTTCCTTACCATGGTTTAGTTAGTGCGCTACGTTTATTTAATCATTTACGCGTTCGCTCGGTTGCGTAAACGTTTTCGTAATAATTACTCGTAAATGTTTTGCAACGTAATTCCTTTCGTATTTATTCCTTATATTTTTATTTATCCTACTTGAATATAAATACGTAGGGTTTTAATCTCATAATTATATTGTGATTCCTGTAATCCTCGATGAGTCATAACTACGGTCGTTTTTCAAAGTTCATTTTCTTCGAAAACTAATAGCGTTTACATACACTCATTTGGTACGTATAATCGTAATATCAACTCCGAAACTCATTTTCTCATGCACTACATAGTGTGGGCTCAAAAGTTTTTCCCGTCCGTCAGGGTTCCTATTCATTAAACGTTTTACAAGGTTTAAAAAATTCGATTTATTACAGTCTTCCCCTCTAACAAGGATTCCGTCCCGGAATCAATTAGAAAATAAGTGGAGATATCTATTCCTCATTGCGTCTTCAAATTCCCAAGTTGACTCTTCGACGTTTTGATTTCTCCATAAAATCCTAACCAGCTTCACAGTCTTGTTCCTCAGCACTTGTTCTTTCTGGTCCATTATCCTTACTGGCTGCTCGATATAGGTCAGGTCTGGTTGTAAATCTACCTGCTCGTATTCTATTACATGTCACGTGTCTGCATGGTACTTCCTTAACATGGACACGTGGAACACATTGTGTACTTGTTGCAAATTAGGAGGCAAGGCGAGCTCGTAAGCTAGAGGTCCTATTTTCCTCAAAATTTCAAAGGGTCCTATGAATCTGGGACTCAGCTTCCCTTTCTTTCGAAATCTCATCACTCCTTTCCACGGGGATACCTTTAATAGCACAGAATCTCCTACTTTATATTCCCTATCCTTTCTGGTCTGGTCGGCGTACTTCTTTTGTCTGTCCTGGGTTGCTACCAGTCTTTTCCTGATGAGTCCTACCATTTCTATGGTCTGCTGAACTAACTCTGGTCCTAATATCTTGTGTTCTCCAACTTCATCCCAACATAGGGGAGAGCGACATCTTCTTCCGTAAAGAGCTTCATAGGGGGCATTCCTATGCTAGTGTGATAACTATTGTTGTAAGCAAATTCGATCAGGGGTAAGTGGTCATCCCAATTTCCTTTGAAATCAATGGCAAACACTCGTAACATATCTTCTAGGGTCTGAATAGTCTTTTCGCTTTGTCCATTAGTCTGGGGGTGGTAAGCAGTACTCATGTTTAGTCTGGTGCCTACGCATTCCTGGAAGTTTCTCCAAAATCGAAAATTAAAACTTGGGTCTCTATCTGACACTATGGCTATCGGAACGCTGTGTCTAACTACTATTTCCTTCAAGTAAATATCCACCAACTTGTCTACAGCGTATCTTTCATTGATTGGTAGGAAGTGTACGGACTTGGTCAATCTATCTATGATAACCCATATGGCATCGTGATTGGTCTTTGTTCTTGGTAAGCCTGTCACAAAATCCATGGCTATATACTCCCATTTCAATTCCGGAATCTCTAGCGGTCGTAATAGTCCACTAGGTCGCTGATGTTCAGCCTTCACTCTCTGGCATGCCGAGCACTTGCTGACCCACTCTGCTACTTCTCTCTTCATGTTAGGCCACCAATAATATTCCTTAAGGTCACGATACATTTTTGTACTTCCTGGGTGGATTGAATATCTAGAGCTGTGCCCTTCGTCCAACAACTCATCCTTTAACTCTTGCACATTTGGAATCCAAATTCGGGACGCATACCTCATGATCCCCTTCTCATCCTTCACGCATCTCACTTCTTCACCGGTCAATGTTCCTCTTTCCTCACTCATCTTCTTTTCCTGACATACTCGTATCATTTAAGTTAGCTCTGGCACTAGCTTAATCTCAAATAATCCTTCCGTTCCCTTACCGGTCATTCTTATGTCAATTTCCATCTTCTCAAATTCCTTTATCAACTCCTCCGATGTCATTATCATCTTGAGTCTTTCCTTCCTACTAAGGGCGTCAGCCACCACATTGGCTTTACCCGGGTGATACAAAATTTCACAATCATAGTCTTTTATCAACTCTAACCATCTCCTCTGTCTCATGTTCAGTTCCTTCTGAATGAAAATATACTTGAGGCTTTTATGGTCAGTGTATATCTCGCATTTCTCACCGTATAGGTAGTGTCTCCAAATTTTCAGGGCAACGCTATGGCTGCTAATTCTAGATCATGCGTAGGGCATCTGCCCTCATATTCCTTCAATTGCCGAGAGGCATACGCTATAACTTTTCCATGCTGCATCAGTACACATCCTAATCCTTTAAGCGATGCATCGCTGTATATCACAAACTCTCCCTTTCCATCGGGAAGAGCGAGCACTGGTGTTGACACCAGCCTCCTTTTCAGTTCTTGAAAACTCTCCTCACATTTCTCTGTCCATACAAACTTTTCTGTCTTCCGGGTAAGTCTAGTCAGTGCACCGGCTATCTTAGAAAAATCTTGCACGAATCTTCGGTAATATCCTGTTAAACCCACAAAACTCCTAACCTCTGTTGGGGTAATTGGTCTTTCCTAATTGGATACCGCCTCAATTTTGGCAGGGTCAACTAAAACTCCTTCGCTACTCACCACTTGTCCTAAAAACTGAACTTCTCTTAACCAAAACTCGCATTTCGAGAACTTGGCATACAATTTCTCATTCCTCAAGATTTCTAAGATTATCCTCAAATGTTCTGCATGTTCTTGCTCTGTCTTTGAGTAGATCAGAATATCATCTATAAAAACTATCACACATATATCCAGGTACTTTTTGAACACTCTGTTCATCAAATCCATAGAGGCTGCGGGTGCATCGGTTAACCCAAAGACATAACTAAGAACTCATAGTGTCCATACCTAGTGCGAAAAGCAGTCTTCGGTATATCTTCCGATTTGATTTTCAACTGGTGATATCCTGTTCTTAAATCTATTTTGGAAAAATGTACAGCTCCCTTGAGTTGGTCGAATAGGTCATCAATCCTGGGGAGAGGGTAACTATTCTTAATAGTCAGCTTATTCAGCTCTCGATAGTCTATGCATAATCTAATACTGCCGTCCTTTTTCTTTACAAATAGTACTGGCACTCCCCATGGCGACACACTGGGTCTTATCATTCCATTATCTAATAACTCTTGCAGTTGAGAAGCTAGTTCCTTCATCTAAACTGGGGCTAGCCTGTATGGGGCCTTGGATACTGGTGTCGTTCCTGGTGCTAACTCTATAACGAACTCTATTTCTCGGTCAGGTGGCAATCCTGGTAAGTTTTCTGGAAATAAATCCTCGAATTCGTTTACTACGGGTATGCCCTGTATATTAGGGGCTTCCTTCTTGGTATCTACCACATAAGCCAAATAGGCCTCGTTACCTTTCCTTAACAATCTTTTTGTTTGTAGCATGGTTAGAAATTTCTGGTTCTGTCGTTGACCTTTAAACACTACTTCTTTTTCATTCTGCACTCTTATCTTTACTTTCTTCCGTTCACAATCTATTTGCGCTCCGTTACTGGATAACCAATCCATTCCTAAGATTACATCAAATTCTCCTAACGCGAATGGGATTAGGTCAACCTCGAAGATCTTCCCTTCTCATTTCAACTTGCACTTAGGGTGTACTTGATTTACAGGTATTACTTCTTTGTTTTTTATTTCCACTCGTAATATCTCACATAAGGGTATGGCATTAAGTTTTAACTTTTTAGCAAAATCTTGAGATAAAAAAGACTTGGTTGCTTCAGAATCAAATAGGACATTTGCATTTCGGAATTAAACAAAAGGGTACCTGCTATCACGTTAGTGTTTCGAACAGCATCTTGAACAGTCATGTTGAAGGTCCTAGCACCTGGGGGTCGGTTGGATGCACCTTTGCTCATCCTTGAGGCTGGGGGCTTCAACGTTGGGCAATCTTTTCTCATGTGTCCTACCTTTCCATATTGGAAACACGTTACATTGGTCCAGGTGCAACTGTTGACAAGGTGTCCAATTTGGTCACACCGGTAACATCTCAGAGGGGCTCTTGTCTGGGTACACACTCCAAGGTGTCTCTTCTTATAGGTTTGACATTCTGCTATTGGGGCACATGGTTGGCTATGAAATGTTGCCCTAGATTGTCCGCCGCCCTGGCCAACACTCTCGCTTGGGGCCTTTCTGAATCCGGGGCCTCGTGCAGGTTGGGACACCGCTCCCCTGACGAACCTACTTGGAAGGCTCCTGTTCCCATTTCCTATTCCTTGGCTTCCTATCTTCCTCTTCCTATTTTTCTTTTCCTTCACACTCTGCTAACTGCCAGCTTCAACAATCGAGGCTTTCTGTACTAAGGTGGCATAGTCTGTCAGCTCTAACACCGCCACTCGGTTTTGTATCCACTGTTTCAGACCAAGCTGAAACCTTCACGCTTTCTTTTCTTCTGTATTCATAAACTGAGGCACAAATCTCGATAACTTAGTAAATTTGGCCTCATATTCTGCTACAGTCATCTTATCCTGTTTCAACTCCAGAAACTTTATCTCCATCTGGTCTCCATAAACCTATGGAAATACTTGTCTAAGAACAGTCGGGTAAATCTATCCCATGAGATCACAACATCAGTCTCTAGGTTTCGTTTGGATTCCCACCATTAGTTAGCTTCTCCTTTCAGCATGTAAGAAGCGATAATAGTCTTGTTTCGTTCCTCAACACCTAGTATCTCGAAGGACTTTTCTATTTCTTTGAGCCAGGCTCGTGCCTCAACGGGGTCGGCCGATCCTAGAAACTCTGGGGGTTTGAAGATTTGAAGGCTCTAAAGGCAGTAGCTGCAGTTTGTTGGGCAGCATGTGGCTGTGGTTGAATAGGCTGTTGGTTCAGATTTGCTCTTAGCAGTTCCATAAATTCATTCAAGGGGTTCCCTCCCTGATGAGTATCCTTAGCCTCTTCTTCTACATATTCTTCCTCATCATATTCATTATAGTCTAGGCCTTCTTCACTTTCCTCATTTACTACAGGGTCAGGTTCACCTCGTTGTTGGTTAACAGATTCTGCGGGCTGTGCCCTGGTTCCTCTTCTACGGGGTGGCATTGTTCTGATATTGAAAATTGGTCAACATAGTTGTAATTATAACAGTTGGATTATTTTATTCATATATAAGCATGTCATTTATTATCTAGCAGGTTTTTATAAAGTGCAATAATATAGACATCATTTCTTAATAACTGCTTAGATATATATTAATAAGATCTCCCACTTATATCTTGGGGATGAAACAACTAGCTAAGTTAATACATGCCTGATTACAATCTATCACTACTAGTTCTGAATAGTGAAATGAAAATACATAGGCCGTGTACCCTGAAGGGCTAGGAACGCTATCTACTACTAGCTATCCTATCAAAATTGGTGTAAAGTCACCCAGCCTTCTTCAAGGTCCATATCTAGTCACTACTCTCTCAGTCACTATCACTGCGAATGAGGTCACACACCCTCCTCATCGCTCCTGCAATCATCAGCTCTGTATCAACTACCGGGATGTATCCTCCCACTGCTGTCATCCTCATCCGAACCCTAGTACGGAGCTCGATCCCATCGATCTCTCTGCGGGCTATGGATGGGGAAGCAGCTCTGAAATCTCCTGGGTATCCTAGTCGGGTGGCTCTCTCAGCTATCAGTGCCTGGAAAAACTCCGCAATGCGAGCAGATGCCGCAGTGATCTCAGCATTAAGCTGACCCACTACCCAGTCGTGTACGGCTACATGCATGGTCGCCAGTGGTGGTAGTGGTGAATCTGGGTCGCTAGAGGATATGTCATGAACCTCGTGGAACTGTGCACGTATCGCCTCCTCATCATCATCATCATTATAGGGCATAGGGCTCTGGATCCCTGGGGGTGGTGTAGGAGAGCGAATAGCCTGGTGAGGGTACATCTCTACATCCCTCCATACTACGCCATTAGCTATGGGGACAGGAAGGTTAGTCTCCTCCTCTAGGACATCCTCAGTAGGGTCATCGTCTGAATCATCAATGGGTGGGCTCTCTGGCTTGGGAATAGGGTCACGCTCAGGAATCATGACATCATCAACAGGATCAACCTCCCTCCTAGGCTCCACTAGTACCTGAAATAATAGGCAAGGTGTCAACACTACCCGTGTAGCCCGACGACGAACTCGACTTGAGCTCTAATTGATTATTTTATTATTCTAATATCTACGTATTCTATGTCCTATCATTTCCAAGATTTGATAACCTAAGGCTCTGATACCATTTCTGTGGCGCCCCAAAACCCGGGGTCATGAGTCTCGGAAGCCACGCCATCTAAACTCTTACAACCACACAACTCACACTATAATATATAAATACTCACGCTTCACGACCTCACACTTATCACACACACACACACTTACAGGTTATTGTCTTGGAAACGAACCATCATAACTAGAGTAATTGTCAACCATCAAGTGATATTTATTACAACCCAAAAGTAATTAATCTTACCGGGGAGTGACCTTTAAGTAAGGCTAGTCTGCCGGCCAAATATACGTTTCTTGTTTCTAACCTTACATAAGTCATACTTATAAATAAGTCGAACTATAAACAACTGAAAACTAATCCAGCTTATTCTGAATACCTGTGGTACGACACCAAACAATCTATGGAACAGCTAGGCACTTCCTACCCGTTTCCTGGTTGTGGTTCTCATGGCAGGCATCTTGATTCACTGTTGTGTTGTGTCAATTTAAGAAAACAAGTGTGAGCTATAATGCCCGGCATAATAATGTACAGTATGAAAATGACTGTATAATAACATCATATATGATAATTATGTTTTATTTAAAAATAGTTTTCCTTGGTGATACGCACTTTCTTACAAAAACAATTCTTTAAGGGATTTTAATATCCTGCAAATACCTTAATAATAATCCCAGCACCTAGGCTTGGGTCACGGTATTGCATCTCAATTCTAATTAGAAGAATTTAGGACACTCGTTGGAGCCATCGTATACGATGATCAGTCGTAATAGGATAATAGTAATCTTTTCTACTAGTAGAAGGACGACACCTTCGTATCCCGGTTATCACCCTTGCCGCATTCGGGCTACGTGTCCCATTTTCGGGTATACACATACTTCACAAGTTCCTGAGTACACTGAGTACCTTCGCCTGCGGTACCTTTGGTAGTCCATCTAGCACACATAGTACCAGAGTCTACCCCTCTCTTGTCCTTTAAAAGAATTCTATCAATCTCGAGAACTCGAACCACATCGAAGTTCCCCAAGCGTTTTGCTTGTTGATACAAACAACTTATCTCTCTAAGATATAAGTGTATATATATGTATATACGTACTTCCGAGAATTTCGGAGGAAGTACTAAGGATGTGAGTTGACCGTTGTCAACAGATAATTAATAAGGGGGAAAAGTTTCTCCTTGAAACTATATTCAAAATATTAAATAAGTCGGGATAATATTCACCGACGATCTGAAATTATTCGAATGATATTCTGAACTCAGAAAGTATATTTTAAATCAGGATCTATGATTTTTAAATCAATAATAAACCCTTTAATAAATAATAAATAAATAAATGATAATCGATAAATAATTAAACCTCGAATGGGTTTACTCTCTAAAAGAATATTTAAAATAATATTCCTCAACTGGTTTGTGTCTCCATAATTAATAATCTACAGTGATTAATCGGGTTTGAAATAAATAATCATTGGAGTATACTACTCCCATAATAAGGAATAAGTATATAGTATTTATAATTCGATCAATAAAATATAGTTGAGGGAATATGATCGTTGGGAAATCGTTTTAATAAAAGTTCGAGGTGTTTTAATGTTTCGTAAGTGGACGATGAGTCCCTTTAAAACGTACTACTATGGACTTGTAACCATCCTATAATATCGCCGGAATGATTCCCGGGTTTTATCTTAAATCCCGACCGACTCACGGTCTTATATAATATGTCACGCTTAAAGCGAAATAACATTTCACGATATATACTTTATCGTCCAACATCGCTACATTATGCGAAATTTCAACAACTACGTACCATGGCAAGCATGGTATTTATGCAATGATAGTAAAACAATCCTTTCACAACACAACATTAAAAATGGAGTTGGGTTCGTAAACTTGCCTGGGTATCTAGAGGTGGAGGATGCTCTAGGTTTCGCTCAGAAATCTATAACCATAAACACATTTCATTTCGTTAGGTCCCGTTCTAATTTACGGCAACTCACACTCATGCGCTACTTATTATGCACCCTCTCAACTTATACTACCCTTATCATTCCTTTAAGTCATATTCACATTATGGTCGCTTCATTTTTCTAAGTATTTCTAAGTATCTTAGGTTCATTCTTATTATCGCCGTCGGCTCCGCTTATGGATTCTTACGGTTTATATTCACGCGGTCTCGGTTCCGATATTTTTATAAAATTGAGAAATCATTATTTTTACTTGAAATTTTTATGGAAGTTATAAAACTCAATATTTTACTCTCTGTAAAAATTTCATGATTTATGAACACTCTTAAGTCTATCCTTTATATACTCAAAGTTCGTGATTCGTAGCAGTTTTTGTCGCGTAAATCACTTTTAGTAAAATGGCTATAACTTTTGATCCGTAAATTGGAATCAAGCGATTCAAGCGCCTAAACGATTCCTATAACATTGTGTATCCTAAAAAAGGTTATTTTTTCAATAAACTACAGTTTACAACTTCCGTACTTTCTGCAGAATCTTAAAGTTACGAGTTGTTGGTTTTAACGAAGTTACGTTTACGATCGGGGTTTCGTTTACGCCCTAACTCTTAACACAACCACCAACAATCATTATATCATCATCAACACACAAACTCATCTCAAGAACATCATGTTCTTGAGGCAACAACAATCAACCTTAAATCTACTTAACTTAATCATCAAGATTTCATCAATAACACTCATTACACTAGGTTTACTACCACATACTAAATGGATCTTAAAAATGAATCTTAAATAAAGTTGGGCCAAATATTTTTACCTTTCTTAAAAGCTTGAGATGTGTTCTTGAGGATGGTGGAGGCTTGGAAGTACTTGGTATGATTTTTAGAACCTAAAACCACCATTGAAATTAAGAAACCAAAGAGAGGTTACTATTCATACTATTCACTAGTGAGTTTCTTGATTTTATTTCACCCATCAAACCTTGATAAAAAGAGATGAAAGAATTTTCTTACCTTAGTTTAATTGCTAGGAGGCTTGAGAATTAATTGGATCATTTTACAAGAGCTAGAACTTTGAGATTTTGAATTGGATTTCTCATTCTTTTACATTAGGGCCGAATGGAAGCATCAAAGGGGGTATTTATATTCCTCTTGGTTGCTTAGATTGGTTGATTTGCTAGGTAACTTCTAGGAAGATGGGGTGATATCTTGCAATTGATTTTATTGTCCTAGTATAGCATTCTAGGTTGATTCTTGGTTGCAAATCTTAGGGATAAATCTTAATAGCTTGCTAGGTTACAAGCTAAACTACATGGTTAGCTTCCTTAGCACACTATTTTGCTAGCTAGCTTGATCATCCTATGGTTAGCTCACTATTTGATGAAGTAACCATGGTTACTTCCTTACCATGGTTTAGTTAGTGCGTTACGTTTATTTAATCATTTACGCGTTCGCTCAGTTGCTTAAACGTTTTCGTAATACTTACTCGTAAATGTTTTGCGACGTTATTCCTTTCATATTTATTCCTTATATTTTTACTTATCCTGCTTGAATATAAATCCGTAGGGTTTTAATCTCGTAATTATATTGTGATTCCCGTAATCCTCGATGAGTCGTAACTACGATCGTTTTCTTCGAAAACTAATAGTGTTTACATACACTAATTTCGTACGTATAATCGTAATATCAACTCCGAAACTCATTTTCTCATGCACTACATAGTGTGGGCTCAAAAGTTTTTTCCGTCCGTCAGGATTACTATTCATTAAATGTTTTACAAGGTTTTAAAAATTCGAGTTATTACAGCTTGCAAATCTAATGAGGCATTGACTGAAGAACCCTATTCATGATGTGACAAAATTGATTGCATTCCTTGCAATATGATAGTGATGACAAGCTGTCATAAACTGAGAATAGACCTCAAAAAGTTAATCTTGGATCTATAGACAAAAAGGAAAATGAAAATAAATCAATAAATATTGTTCTATGTGAATCATCAAATTCTACTTTTGCTACTTCAGTGAAAAAGAAGAAAGTACCCAAAACTGTTTGGGTAGCTAAACACACTTAATCCTTATTGTGTGTAGGGTAAGATGAAGAGAGTCATATGTATCATTGACAGTGGATGCTCCAGACATATGACAGGTGATAAGGCCTGCTATCACAATTTGAGGAGATGGCTAGCCCATTGGTGACTTTTGGAGACAACAATAAAGGATTCACAATGGGATATGGCAAGCTGGTTTCAGGAAATATTATCATAGATGATGTAGCACTAATTGCTGGACTTGAAATAAATCTTCTAGGTGTCAACCAATTTACTGAAAAAGGGTTCAAGAATAGTTTTGAAAAAGAAGACTGCTCAATTATCAGCAAAAAGACTAGTGAAACTGCTCTGAAAGGAGTAAGAAAAGGAAGCTTATTTCTTGTAGATCTAAGTTCAGTAAAAAATGATAGAATTTGTTGCTTCTAAACCAAGGCATCTATTAAGCAAAGAAAGTTCAGACACAAGAAACTCTATCACCTAAAGTTCAAAGCAATTAATACCCCGGTGAAAAAGGAATTAGTGGGAGACATGCCAAATTTGGAATTTGCTCATGATGAAGTTTGTGAGGCTTGTTAAAAAGGCAAAATGAAGAGGTCCAGCTACAAGAGCAAAAGTGTGAATTCCATAAGTGCACCATTGTAATTTATTCACATGGACTTGTTTGGACAAGTTAATGTTTTATCTATTTCCAGAAAGAAATATGCACTGGTGATGGTGGATGACTACTCAAGGTATATATGAGTACAGTTTATACATTTAAAAGATGAAACTCCACACATCATTATTAAACATATAAATAAAGTTGAAAAGCAGGCTAAATACCAATATTGTGTAAAGAGATTGAGAAGTGATAATGGCGCACAATTCAAGAATGCAGTATTGAGTGATTTCTGAAAAGACAAAGGCATTGTTCAAGAATTTTTAGGTGCAAGAACACCTCAAAAAATGGTGTTTGAGAGGAAAAATAAGACTCTAGTTGAAGCTTCCAGAACAATGTTTCAAGATGCCAATCTGCCAACAAATTTTTGGGAAGAAGCTGTGGATACTGCATGCTATACTCAAAATCGATATTTGATCAACAAAAACCATGGCAAATTACCTTACTCAATTCTATCTAAAAGAAATCTTATTGTGAAGAATCTACTTGTGTCTGGAAGCAAATGCTTTGTGCTAAAAGACAACTCTAAATATGTGGGAAAAATTTGACTCTAAAGTTTTTCAAGTAATTTTTCTTGGATATTCATTGGAGAGAACTACCTACAGAGTTTATGTGCTTGAACAGAAGAAAATTATGTAAAGCACGTATGGGCCTTTTGATGATGACAAGTGTCCACGATTGGAATGCCTTGATGAAAATGAAGCTGAAACTTTGAAGTTTGAAAATCTCAATATTGACAGTGATTCTGAGAATGATGCTGAGATCAACACAGAAAATAGAATGGAGCAAGAACAACTGAACAAATGATCCATGAAAATGAAAACTCTAATCAATAAAGAATTTCATCTAAGTTTGATGGCACCAACTTAGGGGGAGAAGAAAATTGTGGTTCTGTAAGTCATGCCAATGGTGAGAGCAATTCTAGTCAACAAGATCACACTAGGAAATGAGATAGAAGTCATACTAGGGATGCAATAATTGGTGATCTCAATGCTGGAGTGAGAACTAGAAGTGCTACTACAAATGAGTGTTTGCATGTATGTATTTTGTCACAAATTTAGCCAAAGAAAACTAAAGAGGCCTTGCTTGACCCTGACTAGATAACTGCCATGCATGAAGAATTAAATCATTTTGAGAGAAATAAAGTTTGAGAATTGGTTCTTGCACCAAAAAACAAAAGCATTATTGGAACAAAATGGGTGTATAGAAACAAGATGGATGAAAGTGGAATTGTGACAAGAAATAAAGCAAGACTGGTTGCTAAAGTCTACTCACAAGAAGAAGGAATTGACTATGATGAAACTTTTGCTCAAGTTGCAATACTTGAAGCAATAAGAATCTTCCTTGCATTTGCTGCACACTCAAATTTTAAGGTGTATCAAATGGATATAAAGAGTGCATTCCTCAATGGTGAATTGGAAAAGGAAGTCTATGTGCAACAACCACCTGGCTTTGAAGATCCAGAATTCCCAGACTTTGTTTATAAATTATTGAAAGCTCTCTATGGTTTAAGCAAGCATCTAGAGCATGGTATGACACACTATATGAATTCATGATCAAATATGGATTTACTAGAGGAACTATTGATAAGACTCTATTCTACAAGAAGCATGGTGATGATATTATTCTAGTTCAAATCTATGTGCATGATATCATTTTTGTTTCTACTAATGAAAAGTTATGTCAAGGATTTTCAAGACTCATGCAGAGTGAATATGAGATGAGCATGATGGGATAGCTCAGTTACTTCGTTGGCCTTCAAGTTAGTCAAAGAAGTGATGGCATCTTCATCAGTCAAACCAAATATGTTAAAGATTTATTGAAGAAGATTGGAATGGTTGACTACTCACCTGCATCTACAAAAATGTCTACAACTACCAATTTGGATGAAGATAAGAAAGGAAAAAGTGTAGACATATCTGGCTATAGAGAAATGATTGGATCTTTGCTATACTTAACTGCTAGTAGACCAGATATTATGTTTGCAACATGTCTGTGTGCTAAATTTCAAGCAAATCCCAAAGAATCATATTTGATGCCAGTAAAGAGAATTTTCAGATATATTTGAAGGGAACAACAAACTTGGGATTGTGGTATCCCAAGGGAACTGGTTTTGAAGCTGTTGGATGCACAGATGCAGTTTTTTCTGGATGCAGGGTTGACATAAAGAGTACTAGTGGAATTTGTCAATTTCTTGGACAAAGACTTATTCTTGGTATAGTAAGAAATAACAATTCGTGTCAACTTCTACAACTAAGGCTGAATATATAGCTGCAGGAAGTTGTTGTGCTCAACTGCTTTGAATTAAAAATCAACTAATGGACTATGACCTAGTGTTACACAAAATTCCAATCATGTGTGACAATACTAGTGCCATATCTATTATTGCTAATCCATTTAATCATTCTAGAACTAAGCACATTAATGTAAGGTACCATTTTATTAGAGAACATGTTGCAAATGGTACTATTGAGCTCATTTTTGTTCCAACAGAAAAACAATTAGTTGACATTTTCACTAAACCTTTGGATGAAGCAGCTTTCACTAGACTTGTTAGTGAAATTAGAATGTTAAATTCTTCATCCTAAAGGCAAGAACTCAGCTAATATGTTGCAGAAGATTAATTTCTAATAAATCAAAATTAATTTGATTTAAATGGAAATTAACGGAAACATGATTTATAAATATTTCAGAATTCTCTGTATATTGATTTTTCAAAATTTAAAATTCAACTTGGAATTTTTTAAATTCTGAGAAAAACTGTCTAACTGTTAGTTTACATATTCAATATGTGAAATTAATATAAGACAAAACTGAACAGAAAAAAGTATATAGAGAACTGAGTTCTCGATAAGTCTAAATGACTTCTCGACAAGTCATTTTGATATTTCTCGATAGAGTTCTCGATAAGTCTTTTTCATGACTTCTCGAAGGACTTCTCGACAAGCTTCATTATGACTTCTCGACAAGTATTTTAGAGATCTCGACATATGTTTATACATAGAGTTCTCTACAAGTATAAATTTTAGACTTCTCGATAACTTAGAACTGAATTAATTTAATTTAATAAATTATTTTAGTAAAATAATTTTGATATAAAATCATTCTAATTTTCTGTTGATTTATTTAAATAAAAATTGGAATAACTCAGTCCAATCAGGACAAACTTGGTATTTATTCTACATCTCGATAAGTCACTATCTAGTTATCGATAAGAGTCAGGAATGTGACATCTCGATATGAGTTTACAATTCATGTGACTTCTCGATAAGCAAATCTGAACCGTTTATTCCTACTTCTCGACAAGTCAATTATCTTTTTCTATAAATAGCCAGACATCTCGACATAACCCCTCTTTACACTTTCGAGATCTCAATTGACCTAGCTTTTACAAATCTTCACCATTTTCTCTTTATTTAAGTTCTTTCTCTCCCAAATTTCTTACCCATTCAAACCCATACACTCACAATAAATGCAAATAATTTTAGAGCCGCTATTCCAAAACTACATCGCTTTTACTGATGCTAACCAAGCTCATGATACTTTCAAGAGTTTTGTTAAGTTTTTATATGAGTCCTATTTTGCAGGAGCCTTGACTGCTAGTTTTTTATCTTGTACCTGGACGTGTTAAATGAGTTTTGGAACTCAGCTGTGATCAATATTGTTGTGCATGAGAATCAAGATGTGTCCCTGGTGGTAAACTGCTCAATTCAGGGAAAGCAGGTGGAATTTGATACAAATGATGTCAACCAAGCATTGGGCATCTCTACAGACAACATGGTCGAGGTTCCAACTCAATAGGAAATAGTCGAGTTTATAGATTTCATAAACTACAATGAGAAGATAAACCTTGCCAGCTTGAACGAGAAGCATCTCAAGAGGGAATGGTCATTTTTTTATTACTCTATTGTGAGGGCATTCACCTGCAGAAAGACTGAATATGAAAATATATCCAGTGCAGTACATAAGCTGGTGTTCTCTATGGCATACAACAAGCCACTCAATGATGGGGCATTGATCCTGGAAGAACTCAGCACAAGGCTCACAATGCCTTTGGTCATTAGAGGTAAGGAAATTTTCTTTCCTAGATTTATTATGTTTATTTTAAATCTTAAAATTGCAGGCATACATTTCTTAATGGTATTGATAGAACTAAAATAGGCAACTGTAAAAAAGTGTCCAAAATTCTATTTGGCTCACTAATTACAAAGAATAAGGTAAAAGTAGGTCTAAATCTCACTAACTTTATGCTGGAGAGATTTAGAACTTATCCTTATCCTATGTCTGACATGAGGTCTAGTGTCATACCTAGCACAATTATGGCTCTTATACCTATGGAATTAAAAATATAGGACAACCAACAGGGGCCTTTGTAATGCCCTCCAGACCTGGGGTATAAGTCTGGGGGTTACTAGCTAATCACCAAACTTGTACAACCAGTATAATTATTAAACAGGTATATATATATATATATATATATATATATATATATCTAAACCCCTTTAACACTAACCAGGATCTTTTTAGGTTGAAGTATGAAAACAAGAACCACAATCTACTTTATTACAACCGAAATTTAAAATCTTACAAACTCTCTTTATTACAAACCATTGTCTAACAAGTTTTAAACTATTTTTCTCAATTATTCAAACACACTCATTAACTATCTACACTACACCTGTTCAGGCAACTCAAATCTTTCTTCCTGAATTGGGATCAACACCTTGGGTATGAGAGGGTCCCGCAACTTGACTCATTTCTTTACCTCTCGAGTCCTGATAGGTTTCATTTTCCTTTTTAACTAAAAATAATAAGGTGAATAACAACAAAAGGGGGTGAGCCATAAGTTGCTCAACAAGTCCGCAATATATAAACAGTGTTATAATAAGCTAAATGTACCGGTAATTCAGTTACATCTCCAAAGATACAACCTCGCAAGAAAAGAATGAAGGCCACTATCGGTGAATATCAAACGAACTAAACTGGACACAAGTTCACACATATATCCTACTGAAAAGTATAGATCAATGTATATATTCATTCGGTTACCCAGGCTCTACGACCCAACAGAAGGATCCGGTTAGTTCCCGGTCCTTAGGATCATGTATAAACCTGATCCCAATCATCACCATCCAGTCCATAGAGGAGCAACCGGAACAATCGGTATGCTTTGATATATTCCAACACCAGAATATATCAATATATGTATAACTATTAGAATATGACTAGAGGATTCAACGAGTTAAGAGAAATCAGGAATCGAAATGAAATATGAACATAGGAATAATAATTGTGTATCAGTGTTTATGAACATGAATTATAAGTGTGCAACTGCGATAAGAATCTGAAATAATTTCACTATTCTGAAATTAAAATAGGGGAAAAACCTGCCTTTCACGCGATCTACTCCAAGTACTTCACCGTCCTCTATCACCAGCCCGACTCGCTGTTAGGGCTGAAAACACGCGCTAATAATACACGCAAGTATACACGTTCGCAAGTAATATAGAATACTTTCTAGTTCGTTCCCACAGAGACTCAGACTAATTATGTTCAATTACACTCACTCACCAATGTATAATTACTTCTCAATGTCAAGACAATAATGCTTAGATTTGATTAACTAATTATTAATTACAATTAACCAAGAGAATTAAACACTTAATTGATACTTGAATTATCAATATTAAACACACATGAGATCACAACTTTATTACTACTTCCTTCAATAGTCATTATTATTACCCTTAACATGTAACGGTGATGATATTAATCGAACAACACGAAACTGATAAAAGCCAACTTTCGTTGTACTAATACCATTCTACCAAGAATCCACAATTAAGATAGAAGTTGAATAGGCATCAATTATGTTGAGACCCTATATGTCTACAGAATTTGGCAACACAATGATTTAAGCACAAGTTATTCCTTATGATTACACAGGACAAGTAAAACGGTTAGAGTTACCCAGTAATCATGCATACACATACACGAACCTATGCTAGCATGGCAAGTTCTAAACCTCAAGATCCATTGTCGCTTCACAAGAGATTAACACCCTATCTTATACGTTCGCGACGCACATAAGATGAATAATCACAACCAATACTAGATATCATAAAATCATCACACACTAAGGTATTAAACAACTAACTAAAAAATTCCATAGTAAATCCGTTACGACCCTATGATCACGATTAGCCCATGATTGAACTCATCGTCACAATGGGTTCATATGAAAACATGATAATAACACACGAGAATAACTAAATAAACTACTTATATTAAACCAGAGTACGTCACAAGAGTAAATAGGTTCAAAGTAAAGAAAACTAGCATCCACTGTTACAACAAAATAAAGAATCACAAGAAAATATGCTTCCTCTTCATTGCTATGTGCTAAAACGGTCTTCTTCCTTATCTCCTTGCTCCTCTCGATTAATACCACGATTCAACACACGTGAAACGTCTCTGAAAACTACTTATATAGGAGTCCCACAAAACCCAGCTATCTCAGAAGTCGGAAGCTCAACAGAATTAGGAGTCTAAAAATAATTATTTTTAATTTACGTCCCTGAGCGGCTGCTCAGCAATCCTGAGCGGGCGCTCAGCTTCCTGAGCGGTCGCTCAGCAGAGCTGAGCGAGCGCTCAGACCCCTTCTGGAAAATACTCTATTTTTGCTCCCGTTCTTTGCTGCATTCTGCTCCTAACTTCCCACTTGCAATGCCAAGCATACACTAAGGCTTATTCTTGACGAAATCTCTCCACAAATGTAAGTAATACCCTGAAATGCACAAATTCTAGAAAAACGCATCAAAT
Organism: Apium graveolens; assembly: GCF_009905375.1. Lineage (NCBI taxonomy): Eukaryota > Viridiplantae > Streptophyta > Magnoliopsida > Apiales > Apiaceae > Apium > Apium graveolens. The sequence goes on along the minus strand of NC_133656.1, from coordinate 43,845,495 downwards.
ACACAAAATACTTGATTTCAAGACATCAATTTAAGCTATTATAAGACGTTTTAAGTGGTATAAAATGCCACTTAGCACACCCCCAAACTTAAATCGATGCTTCTCCTCAAGCGTCACAGACTCAAAAACAAAACAAAAACATGCATGAATGCAATCTATATGAAATGCAGCGATCCCCCTTACTACGACCAAACTAATCAATTCACGAAATCTCAACAAATGCAATTAGGCGAATAAAGATCAATCAAATCATGCACACTAACATGCAACCAGAAACGTGGTGTGTGCGGATGCTTAACAGATATGCTTCGAAACTAGATCATTTATCATAACTCAACTATCATCAAGGCAATCACATGATTATACGCAGAATAAATTTTAGGCACACAGTGACTTATAACACTTCAAGATTACTGGATCTTATTACGGAATCATGCTTTTTATTTAACACACAAATAAATGCTTATTTGACCGTGCAATGAGTGAGGTCCACAAAAGACTTATACAATGGCATCCATATAGCGAGCGTTATGTTAGCGGATCCCAGACTATAAAAGCCTTAGGTCACTAGGCACAAAGTCCCCTAAGAACTTAATAAATCGAATACCAAAGAGCCCACTTGTGATCAATTATGCATTAACTCTTTATTTTTCTTTATTTTTTCTATTTTTTTTTCTAAATTTCTGAGCAAGTGCGTCTCGCTCCATCTTGCTCAACCCTAGACTACTCGCATAAAAATACGAGCCGGCTACTAGCCATTTGACGCCCAGCCACACTTAGCAATGAATTCCAATTTTTTTACTCCAATTTTTTTCTTTTCATGCCTTTTATCACTAAGAACCTATTATAAATTCTAAGCATAATCAATAGATTAACCTCAAAAACCATCAAACCATGATAACAATCTAGTCCTTAAGCATTCTCTAATACTTAGAGAATTACAAGTGTTTCTAGCATGCATGTCAGCCTACAAGACTCAACATCACTCTAACGCTATCACTACACTCGCATCAGTATCACAAATCAATTGGTAAAGCAACGCAAAAGGGATCATGGTAAATGCTTGAGCTAAATGGCATGATAAATAAAGCTATAAAATAAAATTAAAAAAACTATATGGGAAAAATATGCAGTTATATGAATTAAACTATCTTGAATATGCAACAATATGACACACATACAATATATTCCTTAACTACCACCCTTAAACTTAAAATCTTCACTATCCCTAGTGAAGGTAGTAGAAAGGAACACAGGGTATACCTACTCGGAGAAATCATCATCACCCTCAGAGGGTGGAGTATCAGGAGGCGGATACGCAGAGTCCTCACCAAAAATGGGCCACTGGATGTCAGTTCCAAGGCCTCTAAAAGCAGTCCCAAGTGCAAGGGTGAGCTCTTGAGCAAACCTGTTCTGCGTCTCGTACATAGCATCCATCCTCCTCGACAGCCTCCTATACTGGGCATCAGCCATCCCAGCACCTTCCTGAGCTCTAGAAGAGCCTGCCTCAACACACCCCGGTCTCGCCATGGTAGCACCAGCTGCTGGACGCCCTCCTAGAAGATGATAACCCCGCCCATGCTCCTCGGGCTCTCCACCAGTCCACTCCTGCATCACATTTAGAGTCCCAGAATCAATAGGAGTGGCCGGCATCTGTAACTGCTCATGAGAAGGCCACTGAACTCCCACTGCTCGGCAAAGCTTTGTAACTGTAGATGCATAAGGGATGTTCATGTGCTTCGTTCCCCTCAAAAACTTCAGAATTCCTTGGTAGATGAACTCACCAAGGTCCACATAGTACTCCTCATTCAAAATACCCCATAACAACTGTGCTCACTCAACTGTAATCTCATGTGCATGTGAAGTAGGCAGAATATTAGCACAAATAAAGGCATTCCATGCACGGGCATACCTATTTATCGCAATCGCCGTAAAATGACGATACTCGTTAGTCCCAGTCTTGAACGTCCAAACCGTGCCCGACCTACAGAGAGTAACACAAATCAAATCCAAGTCAAAATCAGTCTTCACATTCCAATTCTCCTCCATGGGCTTCCTCTGGCGCTGCCCAATCACACGGCGAATCGCCTCAGGATGATAATCCACCGTCAGCCCCCGCACAACAGAAAACCCATTCTTTTCAGCTTTCGCGTTCGCATAGAACTCGCGAACCAATCTCATCGGAACCGCCTCCGGTGACTCACAGAAAGAAATCCAACCCATTTCAGCAATCATTGGCAACAACTCACCATCCCTCCCCGATGGTAAGAATCCCCTCTCCTTCAAAATCGGCTTACCCAGAAGCCTAGTATACTCCTCCTCAGCAGCCCTATCAAACAAACGAGGCCTCGCAGCAGTACCCCTCGAAGAATCAGCAGTAGAAACAGTGCTACTGCTATCAATCGTCCTGGATCTCTTGGATGCCATTGAAACTGAGAAAAAGTGTTTACGATTTGTGTTTTTGAATATGGGAGAGAGTTTAAGGTTGAAAGTGTATGGGAGAGTATATGGAATAGTTGTATGTATATATAGGGTAAAGATTAGGGTTAAAATTTGATTAGGAGAGGGGTTGAGGGTTAAAAATGTGGGTTTACGGGAAAAGAATTCGTGGGTAGTGGGTTTGTGTTTATATTTTTGTATTTTCTGATTTTTTTGGCTTTTTATTAGGCTTAAAAAAATTTCAGACAGTCGGGCCCTGAGCGGTCGCTCAGCAAGCTCAGCTTGTTGAGCGGTCGCTCAGCAGAGCTGAGCGGGCTTCTGGAAAAAAAATTCTTGGCCTGGTTTTTCAGATTTTTTAGTGGTTTTGGATAGGTTACTAACTTCTAAGGGTTCCCATAGTCACAAATCATGGGTTGCCTCCCAAGAAGCGCTTCTTTTTCGTCATTAGCTTGACGTAGGGTACTTCGCTCAAGTTGACAATAAAACGGCACTAACTACTTCCCCGTTTGTCGAGTCTCCATAGTAATTCTTCAAACACTGACCATTAACCTTGAATGCTTGGCCCGGATCATTCTCAAAAATCTCCACCGCTCCATGTGGAAACACAGTTATGATAATAAAAGGTCCAGACCACCTTGATTTCAACTTTACAAGGAAAAGTCGGAGACGAGAGTTGAATAAGAGAACTTGCTGCCCGGACACAAATGACTTAGGATTTAGCTTCCTGTCGTGCCACGTTTTCACTTTTTCCTTGTACATTTTGTTGTTCTCGTATACTTGTAATCGAAATTCATCAAGTTTATTTAACTGAAGCATTCGCTTCTTCCCAGCTGCATCTAGATCAAGGTTCAACTTCTTCAACTGCCAATAGGCCTTATGCTAAAGCTCCGTAGGTAAATGACATCCCTTACCATAAATAAGTTGAAACGGGAACATCCCAAGTGGAATCTTGTATGCTGTTCAGTAAGCCCAAACAGCTTCATCGAGCTTTAAAGACCAATCCTTCCTTGATGGACAAACAACTTTCTCTAGAATGCGCTTGATCTCTCTATTAGACACTTCCGCTTGACCATTCATCTGTGGATGATAGGCAGTAGCAACACGATGATTCATATTATAGCGCTGCATCATAGAAGTGAACTTATGGTTGCAGAAATGCGACCCCTCATCACTTATGATTACTCGTGGCATTCCAAACCTTGTGAAAATCTGCTTATGAAGAAAATTCAACACTACCTTTGCATCATTCGTCGGTAGAGCCTTGACTTCTACCCATTTTGAGACATAATCGACTGCCAGCAAGATGTACTGATTATTGCAGGATGAGACAAATGGTCCCATGAAATCGATTCCCCAAACATCAAAGACCTCGACTTCAAGCATCACATTTAACGGCATCTCATCCTTCCTCGTAAGATTCCCCACTCTTTGGCAATGATCACACCTTAAAACGAACTGATGAGCATCCTTAAATAAAGTAGGCCAGAAAAAACCTGCTTGCAAAATACGAGCTGCCGTCTTCTCACCACCATAATGTCCACCATAAACTGTGGAGTGGCAGTCTCGTAATATCCCCTCCGTCTCAAAGAATGGGATATATCTCCTGATGATCTGGTCAGCTCCCTGTCTAAACAAATATGGTTCATCCCACATGTACCACTTCACCTCATGTAGAAACTTCTTCTTTTGAGCTGTATTCATATTAGGAGGCATTATATTGCTGACAAGATAGTTCACAATATCTGCGAACCATGGCTCTTCCTCCTGAACTGCGAACAACTGCTCATCCGAAAAAGATTCGTTGATCAATGTCTTATCATGTGAAGTAGAATCGGGATTCCCCAATCTAGAGAGATGGTCAGCTACTTGGTTTTCAGTACCTTTTTGATCCTTAATCTCTAACTCAAATTCTTGTAGCAAGAGCACCCAACGAATAAGTCTAGGCTTCGAATCCTTCTTGGAAACCAAATAGCGAAGGGTCGCATGATCAGTGAACACTGTCACCTTTGTCCCAAGCAAATAAGATCAAAATTTTTCGAAACTAAAGACTGTAGCCAAGAGCTCCTTCTCAATAGTGGTGTAGTTCATTCGAGCTCCATTTAAAGTCTTACTAGCATAGTAGACCACATGAAAGAGATTATTCTTGCGCTGCCCAAGAACTGCGCCCACCGCAAAGGCTCTGTCCAATCAGGTGCCGTAATAACTGGTGCAGTTATCAAACTCTTCTTGAGAGTCTCGAATGCCGTCAAGCATTCATTATCGAATTTGAAAGGCACATCCTTCTCGAGCAAGTTACAAAACGGCTTTGATATCTTCGAGAACTCCTTGATGAAACGCCTATAAAAACCCGCATAACCAAGAAAACTACGGATTCCTTTCACAGAAATAGGTGGCGGAAGATTCTCAATGACGCCCACCTTGGCTTTATCCACCTCAAGACCCTTGCTAGAGACCTTATGCCCAAGAATAATGCCTTCACGCACCATAAAGTGACATTTTTCCCAATTTAGCACTAAATTAGTTTCCACACACCTTTTCAGCACCGTACGAAGATTGTTCAAACATTCATCATACGAATGTCCAAAGACGAAGAAGTCATCCATGAACACCTCGACATTATTTCCAATCATATCAGAGAATATAGCCATCATACATCTCTGAAAAGTGGCAGGTGCGCCACATAAACCAAACGAAACTCTGTGAAAAGTAAACGTGCCAAATGGACAAGTGAAGGTAGTTTTTTCTTGATCCTCTGGTGCAATGCAAATCTGATTATACCTCGAATAGCCATCCAGAAGACAATAATACTCATGACCGGCCAACCTGTTAAGCATCTGATCAATAAATGGAAGAGGGAAGTGATCCTTCCTCGTGGCCTTGTTCAACTTTCTGTAGTCCATGCATACCCTCCATCCTGTGACTGTTCGAGTGGGGATGAGCTCGTTCTTCTCATTTGCTACCACAGTAATACCTCATTTCTTAGGTACACATTGCACGGGGCTCATTCAAGAACTGTCAGAAATGGGATATATGATTCCTGCATCCAGCCACTTCAGAATTTCTTTCTTCACCACTTCTTTCATGATAGGATTAAGTCGTCGCTGTTGCTCAACAATTGGCTTACTACCTTCCTCTAGCAGAATTTTATGCATGCAGTACGAAGGGCTGATCCCCTTTTTGTCTGCTATAGTGCATCCGATAGCCTATTTGAATTCTCTCAAGATCCTTAAGAGCTTGTCCTCCTCACTACCTGAAAGGTCATATGCAATAATAACAGGTAAAGTAAATGCATCACCTAAAAAGGCTTACCTCAAATGTTCAGGCAATGGTTTAAGCTCCAAAGTAGGTGCTTCCTCAATAGATGGTTTGAGTTTTCCTTCAGCATTCTTGAGGTCAGAAATACCAAGAGATTCAAATGGCATGTCTAGCTTTCACCTCCAAGGAGAAGCATTTAGATATTGTAGTTGCTCATTGCCATCCTCATCATCACTGTCAAAGTCCCCCACTAAGGCTTTTTCTAATGCATCAGACATTAGCATATGATCAAGTTCTGAAGTTACCGCAAAATCAATCAAATCCACCTTTAAGCACTCCTCGTCTTCTTTAGGGAATTTCATCGCTTTGAACACGTTGAATGTCACATCCTGATCCCGCACCCTCATAGTAAGTTCTCCTTTCTGCACATCGATCAAGGTACGGCCTGTAGCCCAGAAAGGTCTCCCCAAGATTACGGGAATCTTCTTATCTTCCTCAAAATCCAGAATAACAAAATCTGTAGGAAAGAAGAGCTTATCCACCTTTACTAGCACATCCTCCACTATTCCTCGTGGGTATGTAATAGAACGATAAGCCAATTGTAGAGACATGTATGTGGGCTTTGGATCAGGCAAATTCAACTTTTTTGAAAATAGACAACGAAATCAGATTGATGCTTGCTCCCAAATCGCACAGGCATTTGTCAAAAGACAACTTGCCGATGGTGCAAGGAATGGTGAAGCTACCTGGATCTTTAAGCTTTGGAGGTAATTTTTGTTGCAGCACAACACTACACTCTTCCGTTAGAGCAACGGTCTCAAGGTCATCTAGTTTCACCTTCCTTGAAAGAATACTCTTCATAAATTTTACATAACTAGGCATTTGCTCCAGAGCCTCAGCGAGAGGTATATTGATGTGAAGTTTCTTGAACACCTCCAGAAACTTACCGAACTGCTTATCCAGCTTTTGTTGTTGCAATCTCTTAGGGAAAGGTGGTGGAGGATAGAGCTATTTCTCCCCTGTATTATCCTCAGGCAGAGTGTGTTTAACAGTAGTCTTCCTTGGTTCCGCCGCTTTCTCCTTTTGCTTAGCTTCTTCATTACCAACTTCAGCTTCTCCTTCTTTTGCTTTTTCAGCATCAATAACTTTTCCAGACCTTAAGGTAATAGCCTTGACTTGCTCTTTAGCTTCCTTTCTGCCTGGAACTTCAGTATCACTGGGAAGTGTGCCAGGTTGACGATTGAGCACTGCATTGGCTATTTGACCGATTTAATTTTCCAAGGTCTTGATGAATACAGCCTGACTTTTGCACAACAGCTTAAGTTCCTCGAAGTCAGCACTAGAAGGTGGAACTGCACCTCCTTGTTGAAGATATGATTGCCTTTGAGCATAATGCTGTGTTTGCTGGAATCCAGGTGGATTAAACTGTTTACTTACACCTTGATGATATGGTTGCTAGATAGCATTCTGATTATTTCTCCAGCTGAAATTCGGATGATTTCTGTTATTAGGATGATAGGTTGCTGGTACTGGATGCTGCGGTTACTGATAATTGTTCACATACTGAACAAATTCATTGACAAGAGAACACTGATCCGTAGCATGAGAACATGCACAAAACTCACAGACCATCGCTATCTGATTGACTCCATAGGTGGCTAAAGAATCGACCTTCTTAGACAGCGCTTCGAGCTGCGCTGCAATAGCTGTAGCTACATCAACTTCCAGAATACCTGCTACCTTCCCAGGCATCATCCTTTGAGTTGGGTTTTGATGCTCATTTACAGCCATAGTCTCAATAAGATTATAAGCCTCAGTATAGCTTTTGGCCCACAAGGCGCCTCCAGCTGCTGCATCGAGTATGGGCCGAGATTGGGCCTCCAAACCATTATAGAAACCAGTGATCACCATCCAATCAGGCATACCATGATGTGGACATTTTCTCAACATCTCCTTGTAGCACTCCTAAGCTTCACACATGGATTCTGTAGGTTGCTGCGCAAACTGACTAAGGGCACTCCTCATAGCCGCAGTTTTCGCCATTGGATAGAACATTACCAGAAACTTTTGTGCAAGATCTTGCCAAGTAGTGATGGACCCAGCTGGTTCAGAATGTAACCAGTCCTTAGCTTTGTCCCTCAGTGAGAATGGGAAAAGCCTCAGCTTGATAGCCTCACCAGTCACACCATTATATTTGAAAGTACTATAGATCTCGACAAAATTTCTGTTGTGCATGTTGGGATCTTCAGTAGCAGCACCACCAAAAGAAACAGAATTCTGCACCATCTGAATAGTGCCCGGCTTGATTTCAAAAGTGTTAGCCTGAATAGCCGGATGAAGGATGCTTGACTGAATATCATCAATTTTAGGCCAAGAAAAGTCCATAAGACCTGGGTCTGCCGGATCTATACGATCACCCATGATTACTGGTTCTTTCTGCTCACTCTCGTTATATAAATCTATAAATCTATCTTCTCCGGAATATCAAGAACTTCGTCCATCTCCTCAGTTGTATCTAAATTCCTCTTGCGAGTACGAGAACGTGTTTGAATAAACGCTCGCTAAAGTAACTGAAACACAACCGGAAACAATAAGTAACAAGTTTTAATCAATGAGTCCTAATGACCACTGATGGTAAGTACATAAACTAAACAAATACGCCGAGTCCCCGGCAGCGGCGCCAAAAACTTGCTAGGGCAGAAAACATGCGCTAATAATACACACAAGTATACGCGTTCGCAAGTAATATAGAATACTTTCTAGTTCGTTCCCACAGAGACTCAGACTAATTATGTTCAATTACACTCACTCACCAATGTATATTTACTTCTCAATGTCAAGACAATAACGCTTAGATTTGATTAAGTAATTATTAACTACCATTAACTATGAGAATTAAATACTTAATTGATACTTGAATTAACAATATTAAACACACATGAGATCACAACTTCATTACTACTTCCTTCAATAGTCATTATTATTACCCTTAGCATGTAACGGTGATGATATTAAGTGAACAACACGAAACTGATAAAAGCCAACTTTCGTTGTACTAATACCATTCTACCAAGCATCCATAATTAAGATAGAAGTTGAATATGCATCAATTATGTTGAGACCCTATATGTCTACAGAATTTGACAACATAACGATTTAAGCACAAGTTATTCCTTATGATTATATAGGGCAAGTAAAACGGTTAGAGTTACCTACTAATCATACATACACATACACGAACCTATGCTAGCATGGCAAGTTCTAAACCTCAAGATCCACTGTCGTTTCACAAGAGATTAACACTCTATCTTATATGTTCGCGACGCATATAAGACGAATAAGCACAACCAATACTAGATATCATACAATCATCACACACTAAGGTATTAAACAACTAACTAAAGAATTCTATAGTAAATCCGTTATGACCCCATGATCACGATTAGCCCATGATTGAACTCATCGTCACCATGGGTTCATATGACTATATGATAATAACACACGAGAATAACTAAATAAACTACTTATATTAAACCAGAGTACGTCACAAGAGTAAATAGGTTCAAAGTAAAGAAAACTAGCATCCACTGTTATAACGAAATAAAGAATCACAAGAAAATATGCTTCCTCTTCGTTGCTATGTGCTAAAACAGTCTTCTTCCTTATCTCCTTACTCCTCGATTAATACCACGATTCAACACACGTGAAACGTCTCTGAAAACTACTTATATAGGAGTCCCACAAAACCCATCTATCTCAGAAGTCGGAAGCTCAACAGAATTAGGAGTCTAAAAATAATTATTTTTAATTTACGTCTATGAGCGGCCGCTCAGCAATCCTGAGCGGGCGCTCAGCTTCCTGAGCGGTCGCTCAGCAGAGCTGAGCGGGCGCTCAGACCCCTTCTGGAAAATACTCTGTTTTTGCTCCCGTTCTTTGCTGCATTCTGCTTCTAACTTCCCTCTTGCAATTCCAAGCATACACTAAGGCATATTCTTGACGAAATCTCTCCACAAATGCAAGTAATACCCTGAAATGCACAAATACTAGAAAAACGCATCAAATACACAAAATACTTGATTTCAAGACATCAATTCAAGCTATTATAAGACGTTCTAAGTGGTATAAAATGCCACTTATCACTCGCCTTGTTGGCTTTGCTTCTATAAAAGAAATAGACTTATTTAGTCATCCCGCATCTCAATCGCATCTCAAATTAACTTCACATAGCCCTTACCGTCTACCCGTACGCGTATTACTAACTCGTATATTTATTATTAACACATAAGACTCGATTAACCACATAATTCACATAAACACATAAGTCACATAGTCATTTTAGGTTTAAAATAATTTTTAGAATCGAAATTAACTCACTATTCGCTTAACTGAACAATATCTGACTCGTTTCCAGTTTTTCGGAATTTATTGGACTCGTATCTATACGTAATAAGGCTTATAAGTAAATAAATATCAAAAGTCGACTCGCTTTTTAAAGAAATTAGGATTTAATATTAGTTTTAATGAAAACAGATCATTTTTCTGAATCAAAGGGCTTTCGTTTCGCTCAAATCATATAAACGGTTCAATTATTATTCGATAAATATAGATAAATCAATTTATTATTCAATATAATTATTTATTACTAAATATTGAACCCTAAAAATATTTTTAAATAATTATTTGGGAAAAATCAGAATTAAAAATGATTTTTCCATAATTTTTGGAATTAAAATAAATTTATTATGATTTATTGAAAATAATTTAATTAATTATCAAATAATTAATCATTTTTAAATGATTAATAAATAATAAATAAATAAATAAATAATTCTGATTTTTAGAAAATATATTAGAATTATTTATAATATAAATAAATCAATTAAATAATTAATTAATCAATCTATAAAATAAATAAAAACTGATTTTATAATTAATAAATATAAAATTAATTTTTCGGAAACACTTGTCAGAAAATCATTTCTGACAAAAATAGATCAAAACCGGGTTCTGAAAACACAATCGGGTCGCCAAGAACTGCCTAACCCGCCAGAAAATTCCCAGAATTCGGTGGCCGGCCGTAACTCCTACGATCACGATTCAGGCCAAAATCAGTACCGTTTGTACTGGTTTTTGCAGGTTTTCAGTCCAAAAAACATCCCAAACATATATTCATCGATAATCAACTGTAATAACCCCTAGAAATCATTCTCCGATCAAACCGAATTAAAATCCGGCCAAAAACTGATCTGCTTCATCTGTTCATGAAACTCTAAGCTTAATAGTCCAAAACAAAGCTAGTTCAACACATAATCAAAGCCCTAACATCTAACTAACCTCAGCTTCATCAAAATAAAAAACGTTCAAATCAAAAATTGAACATGAACCCTAAAATTCGAATTATCACTTACAACTATCGTTTGTTAAACTAACTAACAGGAATCATTCAGAAATCATCAGGCAAAGCTATTCATAACATCAATTTCAACAGATAAACCTAGAATCAAAAAGTACCAAATCGGGTATAAACCCTAAAAATTAAAATTGAAAAAATAACGAATCATAACTTGAAATTGATAACAGGAATCGAAAGAACAGATCAATAGGATGAATTTTGATACTCACATCGATCTACTTGATGCGGAAATCTGTCCAAAATCACTGCTTGATTGTTCGACTCGACCCTGGATAATATGACCCGAAAAACAGAGAATTTGTATATTTTTCTGATTTTTAATAATTAATTAATAATAATTAAATAAAAATTAGGCTATTTATAGTACATAAAATAATACTCCTAATTAAAATTAAGGCCCTAATTATATATTTATTAAAATTAATTGGCCCCAAATTTTATAATTTTTGAGTATTAAATTTTAATTTTTAAATAATTAATATATACAATATATATGCCAAAAATTCCCAAAAATTAAGAATAATTCAAAAATGAAAAGAAATGGTATAAATGAAAGTCCTATAATTTTATAAAAATAAAAATGTGATTTTTGTGGGGTTCTTAACACCCAATGGGGCCCGGAAAAGTCATTTTTCGTGAAACGAGAAAAATTATAAAATATCAAGATGTTCAGAATAATGCGGTGGTACAAGCCGTTCTACGAAAAATAAGGCCAATTATTTTATTTAAAATATTAGCTATTAAAACATAATTCGAGGCGTATAACTTTTGATACAAAGGTTTGAAATACAAAATAAAATATGTAAAAAATACCCTGAAGATACCCGGACAATACTGAATACACATAGCACGTACCAATTAGGGTTTTATAACTAGTTACACATAAATGACATAATAAAATAAATAATTTATCTTTATTAAGATATAATACAAGCGTAATTTCCCAGTTGTTACATCCTTCCCCCTTAATAGGATTCTGTCCTCAGAATCTCGCTAAGAAAACAAATGGGGATACTTTTCTAACATTTAACTCTCAAGTTCCCAGGTTGACTCTTCAACCATAGGATTTCTCCCCAAGACTCATACGAAATGGTACAGACTTATTCCTCAATACTCTTTCTTGCCGATCTAGAATTCCTATTGGCTGTTGTACATTGGACAAATCAGGTTGAATGTCTATCGGCTCATATTATATTACATGTCTAGAATCAGGAATCATTAAGCATCAACTGGTGATATATGATCTTGGAACACTTAGGAATCAGTTCAAACAATATTATAGATCTTTTTTCCATTACAAAGAATGTTATCCTTTTAAGATGTCCACGTACTCTCTTAGTGTCATTGATCGATTCTTCTTCCATTATTTCATCAAGTATCTGTATGATGGGAATCAAAGCAACCTTGTTTGCCTTACATGTGGAAAGTTTGACATCCATCAAGGCTTGTTGTATTGCTTCTGATTCGCTTGTTTTGAAATCCTTGATCTTAATCTTCATTTTGTTAATCTCAAATACCAGATCCCTTCATTATTAGTGCTGATGATAGGTTCACTGTCTTTTAGAAGATTAGTTTATGCCTCTCCATTTATAAAAACCATCTCATGTTAAGCTTTATTAACCTTCTTCATGTCCCTCTCTGAATACCTGATCATCTTATCATTGAGCCTATAAGCATATAGATACTCAACAACTTTTGTGTCTGCTTCAGATCTCTTGACTCCTGGTGCCTCCAGTTTTGCTCTTTTGCTCCTGAGTTGAATTTCTAGAAAAGTGAGTTATAGAAAATGAATGGATCTTATATGTTGATCAGACATGGTGATGTTCTGCATCCTTTCATTTGCAAATACCTTGATCACAAATGGATAAAAAAATGCTTGAGGAGACACATCCATTATCATCTTTTGAAGCTTGTCTCTGAAGTATTCATTCTCATTCAATTTCAACCATGGAATCTTCGATGCTAGGACAAACAGTTTAACAATGTTTAGTTTCTTCAGGAAACTTGTGGAAATCTTCATTTGTAGTCCATCAATGTGATTAACAGTGATTTTCCATCCATTTTTTGGAGTATTCACAGTGGTTCCAGTGATTATTCTATTGAACTGGTCATATAACTCATGAATATTGACATAATCCTCTATGTACTTCCCCAAAATATCCAGAAGATTCTTGTTGCCAGGGTCTAAATTATGGTACACTTCAGGTTTGTCCATTTTCCTTTTTATCTCATCCCATTCACTTCCTCTCCTGTTTTCCCGAAGATATGATTCTCTTGCTTCTCTTGCTTCCATTCTCTGTATAGCTCTTTGCACTCTAGCTCTTGATCTTTCAATCTCTCCTTGAATTTATTCATAAGATCGATTGAATTTCTCCGGCAATCCATTGAACAAACAGTCATTCGAGAAGGCATCTTCATCTTTATATTCCTTGTTCTCAGAGATAATCTTTCTCTCTTCCGTCATCACCTTTTCAAATCTGGGTTCACACCCTTAGGAACATCACTCTCATCTATCTCTCCTTTCTCCAGCTCATACTCTGAGAATAGGGGCTTTGGAGCATATATCTCTAGTAGAAGATTCTTCTAAGCTTTAATGACTTTGCTCAAATGATCTTGTTTTGACATTGATTGCTCCCTTGAGTTGTAGAACTCTTCTCAGAAGTTCTTGATCTAAGTAACACCCTTTCATCAATCCTCTCCATTTCTTCTTCTTGTAGCTCATCTCCAAACTCATCATATCCTGAGCCAGTTGCTTGAAAAGCATCTTGAATTCAATCCACAGCAGCAACTACTTTTTCTTGCTCCACCTTTTTCTCCCCCTCAGTTGTGTTATCCTTCAGAGCTGGGGTTGATTGAGCAGGCAAGATCAAGGCATGGATCTTTAGAATAGATGGTTCTCAAATAGATACTTGCTTACTGACTGAGGTCTTTGGCCCAGTATTGGCAAGAGCTATTTCAGAGTAGACATGGATTGTCTCTTAATTGCTAACTGAGATCCTTGGCTCAATATTGAAAATTGCCTTTTTCCCTTCCCTGACTGTGAGAGAGATTGCTCCATGAATTCGCGCAAGCTTGCAAATGATGCTTGTTGAAGTTCAAGCTACTCAGAAAGACGTGCAATTTGGTGATCCCTTATAGACAATTCATTCTTGATATATTGATCCTTTAGAGCCATTGTTCTTTGAGATAGCTGTCTTTGAATGCCAACTACTCTTCAAGATAAGATTTAGATACATACTGTGACATGTCTATATGTAATGTTTGGGAGGTAGGTCTCTCACGGGCTTCTCGTAGTGTTTCACTCATCATTCTATCACTCAGTTCAGGGATTGGTTTTTCACTCATCCTCACGGATACACTCCGCTCATAGCTACGAGATCCAGAAGATGTATCTGCAAAAAACACTGGAGCCATCCTTAAGGAGGTCAGCAGTGATGCAATGGGAGTTCGCGATTCCCGATCCTTGTATAAGACAAGTTGCATATCATCATTAGACGACTGGTCCAGAGTTGGAATATCTGGGAGGATCACTGAGGCTGTCATATCTGGCATCTGTTCCTAAGCTTCCTCTAGTATCGGTGAAAACACTTTCCCCTTAGGCTCACCAGTTGAATCTGGTTCGTCGCTAATGGGTTGCCAACCCGCACCTATGTCAAATCCCCTATCCGCAGATGCATCCAGGTTTAGTAGTCCTGGAGAGGTAACTGTTGTACTAGATGTGGCAGCAATTATAGCACTTTCTCCTAATACCTGTGAAGGCAGTCGATCCATTGAAGGACCTTGAACATGATATTCTAACCGTAATATGGTTGAATGCCCTGTTACCATTAATTCATCCTCACAAAATAACGCTCTTCTAATCGACTCATTTAAAGCTTCAATTGACTCAATACAGGATGCCGTGGACGACAGGTGAATTTCAATAGACCCACCTTGTTTAGAAGATGGATCCAGTAATTGTTTGTCCTTTTCAGCCATTATATCCTTTTGGGAAGATACATGGGAGGTTACAGTTGTCTCAGTGGGGGTACTGCTTTCCTTCGTTGGAGACAGAGCTGTGGGTTCACTCAAAATACCTTTCTTATTTGTTGCATCGAGTGAAGTTTATCCCTTTATACTCATAGTACCTATATACTCTAGAGAGTTTGAGTTATGTTTATTGGCTCTAGAGGGTGGTTTGAATTTGCGGAAAAATAAACTCACTACCTCCTGTAACTATTTGCTCTCGTGCAAGTTGTGTGTGAAAGTCACCAAGGTGAAGTGAATAAATATCAACTAAATCATCATAAGTAGTACTCATAGAAGATTCATTCATACCTGTGAAGTTTGGCCTATAAACATCGGTCTCTGATTGTGTGGGCTCAGCTTCTTCTTATTGTTCAGCAGCTTCAAGTTGAAGAACCTCTTCTGGATGTTCAGCAATAACAGGTTCTTGGACAACATCCATAGTTTGAGCCTCAGGATTAGGCTGTGGATCAGCTTCATATTCAGCTTCAGCTTCTACAACATTTTCATTTCCAGCATCAGTTTCTTGATCATCTTCAGACTGAGAGACAGGTTCTAGAGCAATGGAATTAAAGTACTCTTGCATGAATTCCGTCATATGAATGGGGTTGTTGTTGGATTAAGGAGTTTATCTGGATAGTTTACCCACCATTTTTAGGACAAGACTTGTGATTTTTCCAAATTATCACTGTAAACCAGGGATTTTTGATATTCTGAGAGCTTATTATTAAGAACAATCTGGAGAAACATGACATACAAGATATGATCTTGATTATGATCTTGGTTCTCCAAGATCTCTTCCATGAACAGACGTCCAAAGTTGATTCGAAGATTATGAGCGATAGCTACTCCAACATCCTGTTGAACTATGTTAGTTCATGAAATCCACCGATCTTGGGAGCTAGACAATATAACAGAATTTTAAAAAACAAGTGCCAAGGTTTGGGTATATGACTTTTGTTGAAGTTTTTTGGAAATGTGTCATTGGGCATGGTGCTCTTGATGGCTTTGAAGAAGCTATACAGTTCCCATTTTGTGGTAATTTATCAAAATTATCCCGAGGCAGATGAAGATATTCATTGAAATCATCCTCAGTGATTTGAATTATTTCATCACCAATTAAGAAAGAAAACCTAGCTTCTCGTCATTTGACGTGTCTTCAGTTGTACTGTATATGTATTTGAGGAGCTCAGCATTCAACTGGAAATTAGTAACTAAAGCATAGTGCACAATCGAGTGCTCGTTTAAAAACCAAATCCTTTTTTCAAAATAACCTATTTGAGCTAGATTACGATTTATAACCGAGACATAATTTATTTTTAGTATCTTAATATTATCTTCCATTTTAATTAAAAAATGAGAATAAAATATTGGTTGTAAAATAAATTAATCGCGCACTTAAATTACAACTCGAAACTAAATGCGACACACACAAATTTATGCGGAACAAATTTGCAATAAAAAGAAACCTAGAGAGAAAATAAACAAAATAACCAAATAAACCTTAGCCAAACAGTGCCTTAATTCTACGAAAACCACATATTAAGATTTCCAAAATTAATTGGTGAAATCATAGGATTTACAGTCAAATGAAAGAACAGGTCCTGGACTTCACAAATCTGTATTTTTATTAAATTTGGCAGAGTTTTGGTACTGATTTGTTTGATTAAAAAATTTGATTTTTTACTCTCTTTTTCACGTTCTTGCGACTATATGTAAATGTGTGTACATAATGAAAACTAAAATGCAATTAAAATGATTATATACACTCCCAAAACAAACAAACACAACTAAAGTCCTTTACTTGCAACAGGGGGATTATGGGTCGCAAGTAACTATACCCGTTCTTTACTTGCGACTACAGAGTGTAACAAGTCGCAAGTAAGCTAAGTATTAACTTGGATAAAATGTTAAGTGCTTACTTGCAACCACAGTGAAGACTAGGTCGCAAGTAACTCAGATAGAAAATAAATCCAAGTCCTAACAAGCTTCTACAGGGTAATTCAAGTCGCAAGTAACTAAGATGGAAAAAAATTATGTACTTACTTGCGACTACAAGGCTTTGTAGGTCACAAGTAACTAAGATAGAAAAATTAATCCAATTACTTACATGCGACTAGTATTCCCTTGTTGAACAAAAACACAAGTTAAGTACTTATTTGTGACCATAGTGAAGTCTAGGTCGCAAGTAACTCCGGTAATTGTAAAAATTTGAATTGTTCTCCAAAAATTGTTCTGTTTAAATAATTTATTAATCCCTTTTCAGAAAGAAATAGATTAATAAATCCAAAAGAAATAATGTGCTGCAAAAATATCTATTGAATGAATTTTTTAAATATTAATTTATTTAAAATCCATTAAATTGGTAATTCACAACTTTGATTATTAAAATTGAAACTTTTATCATTGCATTGATAAAATCTTAATTTATTAAATCAAAATTATGCTGATTATTTTACTCATAACTTAACCAATTATGATTAAATTATTTTCAAATGATTTATCAATGTAAGTGTGCTAAAATATTTATCAACTAGATGCAAGCACATAAATATTTGAAATACGAGAAATAAATAATGGCAAATAAATTCAGATGTCCTTAAAATATTGAAATTGAATAACAAGTGAATTTATCTAAGGCAAATTGCAGTTACTGGCTTCTAATTTATTAATTAGAAAGATTTAACATCCCAAGTTCACTGACCAACTAAGTGAAAGTGTTTTCATCAAGTGGTTTTGTGAAGATATCTACAATTTGATCCTTTGTGGGTACAAAGTATAATTCCATAGTGTCATTGGTGACATGCTCTCTGATAATGTGATACCTGATATCAATATGCTTTATTCTTGAGTGTTGAATTGAGTTCTTGGAGATTGTTGTGGCACTGGTATTGTCACGGAATATTAGAATCTTTGACATCAACAAACCATAATTCCCGGAGTTGGTTCCTCATCCACAAGATTTGAGTATAATAGCTTCCCGCAACTATGTATTCAACCTAAACAGTTGATGTGGATACTGAGTGCTGCTTCTTGCTATGCCAGGATACAAACCTTCTTTCAAGAAACTGACAGCTTCCTAAAGTAGTTTTCCGATCAATCTTACAACCTACAAAATCTGAATCTGTATAGCCAACTAGGTTAAAACCTGTACCTTTAGGGAACCAAATACCAAGATTTGGGGTCCCCTTAAGATACCTAAAAATTCTTGTAATAGTTATAAGTTGAAAATCTTTAGGTCAGCTTGAAAACTAACACATAAGCATGTTGGAAACATAATATCTGGCAACTTGCTGTAAGATATAGTAATGAGCCTATCATACCTCTGTAGCTCGTGATGTCAACTTTCTTACCAGTTTTGTCCTGATGAAGCTTAGAGGCTGTTGGCATTGGAGTTTTTGTCGGAGTTGAATCTTCCAGATTGTACTTTTTAAGAAGTTCTGTGATGTACTTAAATTGATAAATGAATATTCCATCATCCTTTGACTAACCTGTAATCCAAGAAAGTAGTTCAACTCTTCCATCATGCTCATTTCATACTTACTCTACATTAGCTTGGAAAATCTCTTGCAAAGATCATCATTGGTAGAGCCAAATATAATGTCATCAACATATACTTAAACTAATATTATATCAAATTTATGCATTTTATGGAATGGATTTTTATCTACAACACCTCTAGTAAAACCATTTTAAAGTAGAAATTATGAGAGGGTGTCATACCATGTCCTTGGAGCTTGCTTGAGTCCATAGAGGGCCTTGAATAGAAAGTATAAAAAATCTTCCAGATTTGGATCCTCAAAACCTGGAGGTTTTTCCACATACACTTCTTCTTCTAGCTCCCCATTGCACTCTTCACATCCATTTGATAAACTTTGAATTCTGAATGTGCTACGAATGCTAGAAACATCCTGATTGCCTCAAGCCTAGCTACTGGTGCGTAGGTTTCATCATAATCTATACCCTCTTCTTGAGAGTAAACTTTAGCTACCAGTATGGCCTTGTTTCTCGTTACAATGCCATTTTCATCTAAGTTATTTCTGAATACCCACTTGGTGCTAATTACTGACTTGTCTTTTGGTCGGGGTACCAACTTCAACATCTTCTGCCTCTCAAACTGATTGAGTTCTTCTTGCATAGCAATAACCCAATATGGATCTTCAAGTGCCTCATCCACTTTATTAGGTTCCATTTCTGAGAAAAACCCTGAAAAGTGACATTCATTCTGTGTGGTATGTCTAATTCTCACTCATGTGTCAAAAATCACCAATGATCAGTTCAAAGAGATGGTCTATTAGATAATGAATTACACACAGAGTGGGGGGATGAATGTGTTTTTATGTTTTTATGCTTTTCTTGAAGTATTTATGGTTTAAACAAAGTAAATGTAAATCTTGCAGTGATATGTGTTAGTACTGAATTTAAACAAACATTAACAGTGAACACATATCTTTCAAAACTCACTTAATTTGATATTAAAATTAAGAATGTTTTGCTATAAAATTTATAGGCTCTTTGTTAATAAAGAGCTTATCTTCTACCTTGAGAGAAATAAAAGAGTTTTTTTATCTAAATTGCTATAAATAACAAAAGACCAGTGTTAACTTTATATCACAGTTAACTACTGGTTTATACAGTGTACAATAAGAGATACTATTCACTTTAGTAAACTATCACTTATCATTTCCATTTTAGGAAAAGTATATATTCCATTTCTGGCTTAGCATATCTTTGCATACTGTGTTAACTTTGATCTTCCTTTGTTAGTTAATTTTCACCCTTGATCTTGCACACTCTTCAAGCTGCTTTTTGTAGACTTGTCAATCCAACTGGTTGGATTATTTGTTGATTGTTAATCTTGGATATTGAACTGGTCTATAATTTGTACTTTGAGAATTTACCTCGAGATCTCCAGTTAGGCATATAAAGAACTTGACATCTCGATAAGTATATTGTCTTATCGAGATCTCTAATACTCCATAGTTGATTTGACTTGTAGAGGTATCTGAGTTCTCTATAAGAGAATTTAGCTTGTCGAGATCTCTCATCTTTATGTCTTCACTTTGGCTTATCGATATCTCTGAGTTCTCTAGTGACTTATTGACTTGTC
The DNA here is from genome assembly GCF_009905375.1 of Apium graveolens. Taxonomy (NCBI): domain Eukaryota; kingdom Viridiplantae; phylum Streptophyta; class Magnoliopsida; order Apiales; family Apiaceae; genus Apium; species Apium graveolens. Next base: position 43,825,273 of record NC_133656.1, on the reverse strand, counting down.
GATAACTCAGAGTTCTCTAGTCAAATTTGATTTATCGGTAACTCAGAGTTCTCTAGTGAATTTTGGCTTTTCGATATCTATGAGTTCTCTAGTGAAATTTAACTTATCGATAACTCAGAGTTCTCTAATGAATGTTGACTCGTCGATAACACCGAGTTCTCTAGTGAAGAAATCACTTGTCGATATCTCCAACCTTCATGTCTTAAATTTGGCTTGTCGATATCTCTGAGTTCTCTAGTAGCTTTCCTGAGTTCTCTATAATTCATTCTGGAGTTCTTGAATGGCTTCTCTATAACACTAAATCTGTGATTTGTAGAGATCTTGACTGATAAGTGGCATTTTATACCACTTAGAGCGTCTTATAACGGCTTGAATTGGTGTCTTGAACTCGAGTATTTTGTGTATTTAACATGTTTTTGAGTGTTTTTGCATTTCAGGGTATAACTTCCTTAGATAGGAGGATTTTATCAAAATAAGCCTTAGGAAGTACTTGGAATCATTTGCGGGGGGTTGTGCGAAGAATTCAGCAAAATCAGAAGCAAAAATTGGATTTTTCCAAAAGGCTTGCAGGCGCTCGGCTGGAAGGAGCAGGCGACCGGCTGGTAGCAGGCGCCCGCCTGAAAGGAGGAGGTGGCCGCTGGGTGTGGGAAATTAAATTATGGATTTTAGAATTCAAGTTCTAATGGGCTTCTGTTCGCGCTGTTTCTTGTGGACTCTTATATAAACCTATTGGGGAGACGTTTTCAATAACAAATAACAAGGAGAGAAGAGTAAGAAGACCGTTTTAGCACGCAACAGTGAAGAAGAGGAAGCATACGTTTATCTTGTGATTCTTTTAATTCATTGTAACAGTGGATGCTAGTTTTCTTTACTCTTTGAGCCTTCATACTCTTGTGATATACTCTGTTTTTAATAAGTATTTTCATTAGTTTATATCGTTGTGTTATTATCATGTTTTCATATGAACCCATGGTGACGATGAATTCTATCATGGGCTAATCGTGATCATGGGGTCATAGCGGATTTACTATGGATTTCTTTAGTTGATTGTTTAATACCTTGGTAAGTGGTGATTGTATGATATCTAGCATAGGTTGTGCTTATTCGCCTTATGTGCATCGCGAACATGTAAGATAGCTTGTTAATCTCTTGTTAAGCGACAGTGAATCTTGAGATTTAGAACTTGCCATGCTAGCATAGGTTCATGTATTGTATGCATGATTAGTGGGTAACTCTAACCGTTTTACTTTCCCTGTGTAATCATAATGAATAACTTGCACTTAAATTGTTCTGTTGTTAAATTCTGTAGACATATAGGGTCTCAACATAATTGATGCCTATTCAACTTCTATCTTAATTGTAAATGCTTGGTAGAATGGTATTCTTACTTGAAAGTTAGCGTCTATCAATATCGTGTTGTTCGATTAATATCATCACCATTACATGCTAAGGGTAATAACAATAACTATTGAATGAAGTAGTAATGAAGTTATGATCTCATGTATGTTTAATATTGTTAATTTAAGTGTTTAATTTTCTTATTTAATATTAGTTAATCAACCTTAATTGTTATTGTCTTGACATTGAAGAGTAATCATACATTGGTGAGTAAGTGTTAATTAAATATAACTAATCAGAGTCTCTGTGGGAATAAACTAGAAATCATTCTATACTACTTGCGAACGCGTATACTTGCGTGATTTATTTAGCGCGTGTTTTTTCCCTAACAAGTTTTTGGTGCCGCTACCGGGGACTCGGTGTTAATTTGTTTAGTTTATGTACTTGCCATCAGTGGTCATTAGGATTCATTGATTAAGACTTGTTACTTACTGCTTCCGGTTGTGTTTCAGGTACTCAAGCGAGCATTTATGCAAACACGTTCTCGCACCCGCAATATAAATCTAGATACGGCTGAGGAGACAGATAAAGCTCTTGACTTTCCGGTGAAGATAGTTTTTGAAGATTCGGATAAAGAGAGCGAAAAGAAAGAATGATCGTATAGTTCAAGTTGATCCAACTCTTATGGACTTTTCTCGGCCTAAAATTGATGACATTCAATCAAGCATTATTCATCCGGCTATTCAGGCTAATACTTTTGAAATCAAGCCGGGCACTATTCAGATGGTACAGAATTCTGTTTTTTTCGGAAGTGCTGCGACTGAAGATCCCAACATGCATATCAGGAATTTCGTCAAGATCTGTAGTACTTTCAAAGATAATAGTGTTACTGATAAGGCTATCAAGCTGAGGCTTTTCCCATTCTCTCCGAGGGACAAAGCTAAGGACTGGTTACATTCTTTACCAGCTGGGTCCATCACTGCTTGGGAAGATCTCGCGCAAAATTTTCTGGTGAAGTTCTATCCAATGGCCAAGACTGCAGCTATGAGGAGTGCTCTTACTCAGTTTGTGCATCAACAAGGAGAATCTATGTGTGAAGCTTGGGAGCACTACAAGGAGATGTTGAGAAAGTGTCCACATCATGGTATGCCTGACTGGATGGTGATCACTGGTTTTTACAATGGTTTGGGGGCCCAATCTCGGCCCATGCTTGATGCAGCTTCTGGAGGCGCCTTGTGGGCCAAAAGTTATACAGAAGCCTATAATCTCATTGAAACTATGGCTGCAAATGAGTATTAATACCCAACTCAAAGGATGATGCCTGGGAAGGTAACATGTATTCTGGAAGTTGATGCAGCTACAACTATTACAGCGCAGCTCCAACCGCTGTCTATAAAGGTCAATTCTTTAGCCAACTATGGAGTCAATCAAATAGCTATTTTCTGTGAGTTTCGTGCAGGCTCTCATGATACAGAACAGTGTTCTCTTGCTAATGAATCTGTTCAGTATGTGAACAATTTTCAGAGATCGCAGCAGCCTGTGCCTGCTACTTATCATCCTAATAACAGAAATCATCCCAATTTCAGCTGGAGCAATAATCAGAATACTGTTCAGCAACCTTATCAGCAAGCTGCAAGTAACCAGTTTAATCCACCTAGATTCTAGCAACCTCAGCAATATGCTCAAAGGAAATCATATCCACAACAAGGAGGTATTGCTCCACCTTCTAGTGCTGATTTTGAGGAGTTAAAGCTGTTGTGCAAAAGTCAGGTTGTTTCTATCAAGACCTTGGAAAATCAAATTTGACAAATAGCCAATGCCTTGCTCAATCATCAACCAGGCACACTTCCCAGCGATACTGAAGTTCCAGGAAGGAAGGAAGCTAAGGAGCAAGTCAAAGCTATCACCTTAAGGTCTGGAATAGTTGCTGATGCTGAAAAAGCAAAAGATGGAGAAGCTGAAGTTGTAAATGAAGAAGAAAAGAAAAAGGAGAAAGAGGGGGAACCAAGGAAAACTACTGCTGCACACACTCTGCCTGAGGGTAATACAGGGGAGAAACAGCTCTATCCTCCACCACCTTTTCCTAAGCGATTGGAAAAACAAAAGCTGGACAAGCAGTTTGGTAAGTTTCTGGAGGTGTTCAAGAAACCGCACATCAACATACCTTTCGCAGAGGCTCTGGAGCAAATGCCTAGTTATGCGAAATTCATGAAAGGTATTCTTTCAAGGAAGGTGAAACTGGATGATCTTGATACCGTTGCTCTGACGGAAGAGTGCCGTGTCGTGCTACAGCAAAAGTTACCTCCAAAGCTTAAGGATCCAGGTAGCTTCACCATTCCTTACACCATTGGCAAGTTATCATTCGATAAGTGCCTTTGCGATTTGGGAGCAAACATCAATCTGATGTCGTTGTCTATCTTCAAAAAGCTGAATTTTCCTGATCCAAAGCCCACCTACATGTCTCTACAATTGGCTTATCATTCTATTACATACCCACGAGGCATCGTGGATGACGTGCTAGTAAAGGTGGACAAGCTCATCTTTCCTGCAGACTTTGTCATTCTGGATTCCGAGAAAGATAAGAAGATTCCCATAATCTTGGGAAGACCTTTCTTGGCTACAGGCCGTACCTTGATAGATGTGCAAAAAGGTGAACTTACTATGAGGGTGCAAGATCAGGATGTGACATTCAATGTGTTCAATACAATGAAATTCCCTATAGAAGATGAGGAGTGCTTCAAGATGAATTTGGTCGATTCTGCAGTTATTTCAGAACTTGATCATGTGCTAAGGTCTGATGCCTTAGAAAAAGCCTTATTGGGGGAATTTGACAGTGATGATGAAGAAGGCAATGAGCAGTTACAATATCTAAATTCTTCTCCTTGGAAACGGAAACTAGACATGCCATTTGAATCTCTTGGTAATACTGATCTCAAAAATATTGAGGGAAAGCTCAAACCATCTATTGAGGAAGCACCTACTTTGGAGCTTAAACCATCACTTGAGGTTTGCTTTTTTAGGCGATGCCTCTACTTTGCCTGTTATTATTGCATCTGATCTTTCAGGTAGTGATGAGGACAAGCTCTTGAGGATTTTGAGAGAATTCAAATCGGCCATCAGATGGACTATAGCAGATATAAAAGGGATCATCCCTTCATACTGCATGCATAAAATTCTGCTAGAGGAAGGTAGCAAGCCAACGGTTGAGCAACAGCGAAGGCTTAATCCTATTATGAAAGAAGTGGTGACGAAAGAAATTCTAAAGTGGCTAGATGCAAGAAATATATATCCTATTTCTGACAGTTCTTGGGTGAGCCTCGTGCAATGTGTACCTAAGAAAAGAGGAATTACTGTGTAGCAAATGAGAAGAACGAGCTCATCCCCACTCGAACAGTCACAGGATGGAGGGTATGCACAGACTACAGAAAGTTGAATAAATCCACAAGGAAGGATCACTTCCCTCTTCCATTTATTGATCAGATGCTTGATAGGTTGGATGGTCATGAGTATTATTGTCTTCTGGATGGCTATTCGGGCTACAATCAGATTTGCATTGCACCAGAAGATCAAGAGAAGACTACTTTCACTTGTCCATTCGGCACATTTGCTTTTCGTAGAGTTTCTTTTGGCTTATGTGGTGCACCTGCCACTTTTCAGAGATGCATGATGGCTATATTCTCTGATATGATTGGAAATAATGTCGAAGTGTTCATGGACGACTTCTCCATCTTTGGACATTCGTATGATGAATGCTTGAACAATCTTCGCTTGGTGCTCAAAAGGTGTGTGAAAACCAATCTGGTGCTCAATTGGGAAAAATGTCACTTCATGGTGCAGCAAGGCATCATTCTTGGGCATAAGGTCTCTAGTAAGGGTCTTGAGGTGGATAAAGCCAATGTGGGAGTCATTGAAAATTTTCCGCCACCCATTTCTGTGAAAGGAATCCGTAGTTTTCTTGGTCATGCGGGTTTTTATCGGCGTTTTATCAATGACTTCTCTAAGATATCTAAGCCATTGTGCAACTTGCTTGAGAAAGATGTGCCCTTCAAATTTAATGATAAATGCTTGGCAACATTCGAGACTCTCAAGAAGAGTTTGATCACTGCACCAGTTATTATGGCACCTGATTGGAGAGAACCTTTTGAGATGATGTGTGATGCAAGTGATTTTACAGTGGGAGCAGTTCTTGGGCAGCGAAAGTCTAATATCTTTCATGTGGTGTACTATGCTAGTAAGATGCTAAATGGAGCTCAACTGAACTGCACCGCTACTGAGAAGGAGCTCTTGGCGATAGTTTTTGGTTTCAAAAAATTTCGATCTTATCTACTTGGGACAAAGGTGACAGTATTCACTGATCACGCTGCCATCCGTTATCTAGTCTCAAAGAAGGATTCGAAGCCTAGACTTATTCGTTGGGTGCTCTTGCTACAGGAATTTGAGTTAGAGATCAAGGATCAAAAAGGTACTAAAAATCAAGTAGTTGACCATCCCTCTAAATTGGAGAATCCCGATTCTACTTCACATGATGAGACAGTGATCAACGAATCTTTTCCGGATGAGCAGTTGTTTGCAATTCAAGAGGAAGAGCCATGGTTCGCAGACATTGTGAACTATCTTGTTAGAAATATAATGCCTCCTAACATGAATGTGGATTGAAAGAAGAAGTTTCTGTATGAGGTGAAGTGGTACATGTGGGATGAACCATATTTGTTTAGACAAGGAGCTGACTAGATCATCAGGAGATGTATCCCATTCTGTGAGACGGAGGGGATATTACGAGACTGTCATTCCACAGTTTATGGTGGACATTATGATGGTGACAAGACAACAGCTCGTATTCTTCAGGCAGGTTTTTTCTGGCCTACGTTGTTTAAGGATGCACATCAGTTCGTTTTAAGGCGTGATTGTTGCCAAAGAGTTGGGAATCTTACCAGAAAGGATGAGATGCCTTTGAATGTGATGCTTGAAATTAAGGTCTTCGATGTTTGGGGAATCGATTTCATGGGACCATTTATCTCGTCCTGCAATAATCAGTACATCTTGCTGTTAGTCGATTATGTCTCGAAATGGGTAGAAGTCAAGGCTCTACCAACTAATGATGCAAAGGTAGTGCTGAATTTTCTTCATAAACAGATATTCACAAGGTTTGGAACGCCACGAGTTATCATAAGTGATGAGGGGTCGCATTTCTGCAATCGTAAGTTCACTTCTATGATGCAACGCTACAATGTGAATCATCGCATTGCTACCGCCTATCATCCACAAACTAATGGTCAAGCTGAAGTGTCGAATAGAGAGATCAAGCACATTCTAGAGAAAGTTTTTGTCCGTCAAGGAAAGATTGGTTTTTGAAGCTCGATGAAGCTGTTTGGGCTTATAGAACTGCATACAAGACTCCACTTGGGATGCCTCCGTTTCAACTTGTCTATGGTAAGGGATGTCATTTACCTGCGGAGCTTGAGCATAAGGCTTATTGGGCATTGAAGAAGTTAAACCTTGATCTAGATGCAGCTGGGAAGAAACAAATGCTTTAGTTAAATGAACTTGATGAATTTCGACTTCAAGCGTACGAAAATAACAAAATCTACAAGGAAAAAGTAAAAAGGTGGCATGACAGAAAGCTATCTCCTAAGTCATTTATGCCGGGGTAACAAGTTCTTCTATTCAACTCTCATCTCCGACTTTTTCCTGGAAAGTTGAAATCAAGGTGGTCTGGACCATTTATCATCAAAACTGTGTTTTCACATGGAGCGGTGGAGATTTTTATGAACGATCCGGGCCAAGTATACAAAGTAAATGGTCAGAGATTGAAGCACTGTTATGGGGATACGGCAACCCGGGAAGTGGTTAGTGCTGTTTTATTGTCAACTTGATCGCATTACTTTACGTCAAGCTAATGACGTAAAAGAAGCGCTTCTTGGGAGGCAACCCAAGATATGAGACCATAGGAACCCTTAGAATGTAGTACTTTATCCAAAAACCTAAAATATCAGAAAAATGTGGCAGAAAAAAATATTTTTCCAGAGACCTAGCAGGCCCCCGCCTGCTAGGACCAGGCGGCCGTGTGCTAGCAGGCGCCCGCCTGCTGTGCCAGGCGACCGCCTGCGGACCTGAATTTTGAAAAAAATCAGTTTTTAGCCTGTAAAAAAATAGAAAAACAATAAAATTAAAACCACAGACCACAATCCCCATTACCCACGATTTTCTTCCTACAAATTAGCCACAATCCGACTCCAAATCAATTTCTAACCCTAAGCCTACTCAATTTATACATACAACCTCATATTACACATCTCATATACTTTCAACTCTCAAACTCTCTCCTACACACAAAACACAAACTCTCAAGCCCTTATTTTCAGTTTTCATGGCACCAAAGAGATCGAGAACTATGGGTAGCAGCAACACCAATCCGACTGCTACTGATTCTTCGAGGGGTACTGCTGCGAGGCCCCGTTTGTTGGATAGGGCTGCTGAGGAGGAGTATACCAAGCTGCTTACTAAGCCGATTATGAAGGAGATGGGGTTTTTACCATCAGGGAGGGATGGAGAGTTATTACCGATGTAATAACCCCAAAAATTTTGAACTTTTTGTAACCCTTATGAATAGTGATTTTGCTGATTATGCTGAATAAGAAAACTTTTCATGCCACATTTTGTAGAGGTTATTTTATTGTTATTCTGAGATCTTATTAGTACTCTATATGGTATATAAGTGTATGTAAAGATGGTCAGAATCCAAATTCAAACACTTTGATTTTTCTCGAAAATCCACCAGATACCGAAAGAATTGAGTATAAGGTAACATGATAAAAAGGATTTGAATTCAAGGACTATAAGAGAGGATCATAAAAGGAATATAATGTATTGAGAAAGGTTAAGGGAACCCAAGTAATAAGATCCCGAGTATGATCCCTCAAACGATAAACGAGAACGAAAGTTAAGCGAACCGTATAACAGATCAGTGGTCATTAGCCAAGTAATTAGGAGTTAATCAAAGAGATTAGTGGATGATGATGTCATCACACCAACAAGAGGAATACAAGTCTAACAAGATGACATAAGTACATGACATAAGCATGACCAAATGGGAAGGGTTGGTTTGTTGATTGTGAGCCACACAATTTTTTACCATGGTAAAAGGTTAATTAACAAACAAAAAGGAAGCAACCAAGCAAACATAGTCATTTCTTCCCCCCCCCATCTCCTTGCTCACGGTTTTTGAAGAAAAACAAGAAGAAAAATTTCCAAATCCAAGCTCCACTCAATCATAATTTAAGAGGTTTATTTCCTTGGATTCTATATTTCATAACTAAGAAGAGCAAGTAGTTTGAGTGCTTGAATCCAAGGTTTGCTAGCTCAAATAAATCATTTAGTTTAGGGTGAATAGTAACTTTCAAGAACAAATTTTTGATTCTTGATTTTATTTGTAAGGTCAAGGTAGCTTAAGCATAGATCATGGTTTCCATGGGCATTCCAAGGATCTTTCATTGATTAAAAGCTTCAAGAAGGTATAAAACTTCAAACCCTAGCTTTAATTTTGAGTATTTAGGAATGGTTGTGATTGATATAGTATATGGGAAGCATTATGCTTGTTTGCTTAAAGTTTGGTTGAGTTTATAGTGATTTTGATGGTTGAATCTTGGTTATTAGTTAATGAACCTTAGTATGGTTAGTAGCTTTTGTTGTGATTGAATGAATTGGATAAAACATGAAGTAATGGACTGATGTAGTGAGGATTGGATGGATTTTGATTGTAATGTTGGTTGTAAGTTGGTTTGTGATTGATTTGGAGTTGTATAAACTTTGGTAATCGCGTAAACATAGCCGTCGTAATGCCCGATTTACCTTAGACTGCTTTTGTTCTTAACATCAGGACCCGTGAACTCACTATTAGGTTTTGACCATTGCGATGATTAGATAATTCATGTTACGAGCTTTGTTTTGATACGTGGTACGCTTGAATCCGATGTACGGTTTAGGAGAAAAGACCGTTTTAAGTAACGGCGTTTCGCGAACGAACCATTACCCCTCTCCTTACTTTGAAACCTTGGTTAAGGCCCTTAAATGACCAATTGGAGTATGAAACAATTATGTAAAGTGGACTAGGCGGTTGGTAGGGTACTCGCAAAAGAATCGCCTTAAAATTCTTAATGGTTAATTTATATAAAATGGTGGAGCCGAGGGTACTCGAACGACTTATGTGATTCGTTAAGCGTAGAAGTGACCATAAGCGAACATTAAGGTTCAATTGGTTAAAGTCTAGTTTCTTAAGCGACCGGGGTTTAATTCCAACTTATGTTGTTGTTCATAGGTTATCGGACCCACTCTAAGCTTAAGTCTATCCGGGAACACTCGGGCAAGTTTTCTACCCGTTATACTGTTGTGATGTATATATGTATATGCATTATCTTGTGATAAGTGCATGATTGTTATTAGCAAAGTCTTGCGATATATTGGAGCATGTGATATGATATATATATATATATGCATGCCTGTTTTGTAATCTTGATATTCTATTATCAATTCAAATGCTTATAAACTGCATAATACTTATGCTAGAGATAAGCAGTAGTTGCGTATACCCTAAGTATAGGGGACCCAAAGGTGAACGTTTTCTAAACCGGGAGTCGATGTTCCCGAGTATAACATATATATATATATTTATATATATATAGATATAGTTTTCAAAACTATTAATCGAATAAGGTTTATTCGATAACTTTATTTTATTTAATGAATATTATTTTGAATATTCATTCGAGGACTTATGACTCCGCTTTATTTTATTTAATGAATATTATTTTGAATATTCATTCGAGGACTTATGACTCCGCTTATTTTATTTAATGAATATTATTTTGAATATTCATTCGAGGGCTTATGACTCCGTTCCTTTTATTAAATAATATTCTTTATTTTATTAAAGAATAATGTTTCGATAATCAAACTTATTTTCGATTATTCAAATAAAGATCGTACTTTCTTATAAGTATATCTTTGGTTATTTATTATTCATTTCAAGTATGAGTCTTAAAACTTCTACTTCAATTATTTTTATAAGGATTATCCTTCTGGGAATATTATTTAAATAATAATATTCAGATATCCTCCAACATATCGGGACTGATTTATTTCATTAAATCAGCATTACTCCAAACATTCTTAAAAATGTTTTCGAGTCTTCAAAATGATTTTAAAAGTTAGAGCGGATCCCAAAACTCGTTTTCAAATTTAAGATCTTCCTTTCAAAGGGGATTTAAATACTCACTTAAAAATTGAGGGATCCGGCTCTGTGGTGTATTTTATATTCACAACGAGGTTGCTGTTTTGATAAATGAATTGATTACTTACCCAAAGTTCGGGAAGTAAGTCCATCTAATTGAGTCGGCATAAGCGACAGGCCGGGGTACGGTCTATCAAAGTGTAAGTGGCTGGGTGGCAGTCCAGCACAAGTTCCTAATGCGGCCAGGGTGATGACCGGTGGGGGATTCATCAATCTACTAGTAGAAAAGGTTACTTATTGTTATCTTTTCCTGATCAGCAAGATATCGGGTTTATGCCAAGGTTTTCTCCTTTCCAAATTCATTGGATATTGCAACTCTGTTTATAATTTTCATAACAGAGGTTTTCAAGGAGTGTATGAAATGTATATATATAGGTGTATATATATCGGGACTTAATGAAGTATCTCGTAACTTCATTATTTATAATGATATTTCAAAGATTGAATCTATTCAAGTCTTTTCTTGTAGTCTCATCTATGTGATGAACTTTTGAAACAGATGATACCTTGAATGGTGGTAGTTCAAGTAGTATCCTGGAAAAGATATAAGTATATTGGAGTATCTTGTAATTTCATCTTTTCAACTTATATCTGGTTAATGATTATCTTATGCATGACAAAGATTTTCACAAAAACGTTGAGACAAGGTTAGATATATGAAATCACCTTGCAACGATATTTTTATACAGTTATAAACTAGAACTCTGTGTATATTATGCATGAAAGAGGACTTCCAAGATTTTGAAAAGTATATATACATATATACTGAATATTTTGCGACTTGGTCGTGTTAAGATATCAAACTTGGTTCATTTTTACTTGACCGAGACTTTTATGAGTACTATGAGAATGCTCATATATTGTTAATTATTATACATATTATTTCGGTGGGCTTGTTGCTCACCCTTGCTTTCTTCTTTCATCACACAACAACAGATAGACAAGATGAACATGACCAAGCTCCCAATTTGTGAGCGGATGGGAGACGTTCTGCAGTTTCCTGTAGGCGTTGATGCCATTGTAGCTGAGGTAGGAACTACCAATAGGCTAGGCTTTCAACTTTTGATGTACCAGACTTATGTATACTTATGAATTATAATAATGGCAAAGAATATGTAAATTTATTCAGAAACCCTTTTAAGGTGTATTGGTTTATAATTGTGGAATAAAATGACTTGTGTTATTTTTGGGTATTCATCTCTGAGACTATAACTTGTGGTGTGTGTGTATATTGTGGAGTCATAGTACGCAGTAGTTGATTGATTATTAAGATTAAGTATTATTAAGGGAAGTGGAACTCGTGACAACTCGGATCCCCGACCCCGGATTTGGGGGTGTTACAACCGAGGATTGCAGAGAAGGGATGGATGACCTTCTGCGAGTCACCCGAGGCTGTACTAATGAGTGTTGTTCGCGAGTTCTATGCGAACGCCAAGGACGACAATAATGGGTTTTCTATTGTTCGTGGACTTACTATTGATTATCAGCCCGAGGCGATTCACCGGGTTATTGGGCAGCAACAAAGGAAACCACGGGAGTAGAATTGGAATGAAAAGGCCCGTGAGGATTTTGACTCAGATTTGATTATTGCTACTATCTGTCAGCCGGGCACAGTGTGGATGTTTAAGAGGGGATCTAACTATTAGGAATATGTGTATTAGTTTGATTATAAGTTAAACAAAATACTTAAGTAGAAATCTAGTGTTTGTAGCCTCAACGGATAAGACCATCATGGCTATCCGTTGAAGGAGTAGCTTTACTTAGCAATAAGTTTAGTATTGTAGCACATTTCATTCTCTGGATTCAAGTTGTAATTCTTAGATATTGTAGGAAAGTATCAGTCATGTTGACTACTAGTGGATATGCAAATAAGAGGGTTAATTGTAAATATTTCATGCCTTGTAATTTTGTATAAGTGAAGAAGTATCAACTGATATTGAAGACCTTCAACGGATAAGAAACAAAGCTTCAACGGATGTCTCTAATGCTTCAACGGATAAAGACTTCAACTGATAATGCATCAACGGATAAAGCTTCAATGGATAAGGCCTCAACGGATAAGGCATCAACGGATGAAAGCTTCAACGGATGCTTAGTTCATTAGCAGTTAATAGTGACAATTCATAAGCTGACAGAGGCACATGGGTTGACAGAGACAAACTGGAATGTGGAAGCCTCTAGGAGGAATCAAGAAAATGCAGCATTTCCATTCTGATGCAAACAAGGAAGTATTCAAAGATTAACAGCTAAGCCTAAATTGTATTGGATAGAGAAATGAAGAAGAAACATGTGAAGAGACTTTTTAATTATATTTTACAGTTTTGTCTTCACTTGTAAACTTGGTGATATATAAACCAAGTAGCAGCTAGTAATTAGATGTGAATTTTCTAGAGCTGTTTAGAAAAATCCCGAGAGAAAATCATCTAGTTTGTACTAGGAAGCAGCTGTGATTTAATTCTTTGAATCACAGATTTTCTGAAATAACACATCTTTGGTGGAACAACAAATCCACCAGAAAAGTTTTTAAGTTCTTTGTGTTCTTTACATTTGTGTTTGAATATATATCTATCTGTATTAGCTTCAAGCCATTCATACACATTTGTTCATTAAAACACTTAGCCTTAGAAACTACTCAAAACTTGAAAAAGTTTTGAGATTTACATTCAATCCCCCTTCTGTAAATCTCATTGTTAGTCCACTGGGAATAACAATTTGTATCAGAGCTAGCTCTTAACATACAAAGAGTTCAAAGATTTATTCTACTAACATCATGAGTAAGAAGGATATTGGTGTAAAGATTCCAATCTTGGAAAGAGATAACTATCATCACTGGAAGGTGAAGATGCATTTACATCTTCTCTCTTAAGATGAAAGCTACATCAACTGCATTGAAAATGGTCCTCACATCCCTCACAAGGTGGCCACAGCTGCTATTGCAACAGTTGCTGTTGGACAGTCTATTCCCAAGCCAAAAGCAGAATGGACTGTTGAAGATATTGAAGAGGTTCACAAGGACAAGAAAGCCATGAACATTCTGTTCAATGGCCTGGATCAAGATATATTTGACAATGTCATTAACAGCCAAACTGCTAAGAAAATTTGGGATACTCTGCAGCTTATCTGTGAAGGCAGTGAGCAAGTTAGAGAAAACAAAATGCAGCTTCTCATTCAACAGTATGAATATTTTCATTTTGAAGAAGGAGAATCATTGAATGATACCTTCAACAGATTTCAGAAATTGTTAAATGGATTGAAGCTGTATATAAGAGTGTACCAAGTCAAGGACTCCAATTTAAAATTTCTAAGGTCTCTACCAAAGGAATGGGAGCCTATGACCGTTTCTCTAAGAAATTCTCAAGATTATAAGGACTTCACACTTGAAAGATTATATGGAATTTTGAAGACATATGAACTTGAGATGGAGCAAGATGAGCTGTTGGAAAAGGGGAAGAAAAAAGGAGGATCAGTTGCACTTGTAGCTGACAGTGAGAAGATTGAAGCCAGGAATGAGGAGAAGACAATGCCAAGTCTCAAAATTGGCACAAGCAAATCAGAATCAAGCAAGGGTAAAGAGCAAGTAGCTGAGGATGAAAACAATTCCAGTCAGGATGACTCTGATGATGTTGATGAACATCTGGCTTTTCTGTCCATGAGGTTTGCAAAGATGAAGTTCAGGAAAAATACAAAATTCACTAAGCCAAACAAAAACATGGTGGACAAATCCAAGTTCAAATGTTATAACTGTGGCATTAGTGGACACTTTGCAAGTGAGTGTAGGAAGCCAACCTCTGATAAGAAGAAATTTGAGCAAGTTGATTACAAAAAGAAGTACTTTGATTTGCTCAAACAAAAGGAAAGAGCTTTTCTCACTCAAGATGATTGGGCAGCAGATGGAGTCAATGAAGATGATGATATGGAATATGTCAACCTAGCACTGATGGCTAATTTTGATGAAAATGAAACTAGTTCATCAAGCAACCAGGTAATTACTACTGATCTCTTTCAGCTTTCTAAAAATGAATGCAATGAAGCCATAAATGATATGTCAAATGAATTATATCATTTGCGAGTTTCCCTTAAATCACTAGCCAAGGAAAACACTAGGATCAAAGAGAATAATGTGTTTTTAAGTGATTGGAATGCTGTGTTAGAGGATCAGGTAATTGAGCTTGAAAAGATTAAACTTAAATGCTTGATTGTTAAGAGTGAACTAGAAGAAGCTGTTAAGAAAGTAGAAATTCTTTCTAAACAGTTAGAAAGTGAGCAAGAGGTAATCAAGGCCTGGAAAACATCTAGGGATGTTAGTGTTCAGATTGCCAAGGTTCAGGGAATTGAATCATTCTGTGAGGATGCCTGGAAGAAAAACAAAAAGGAGTTAGAATTAATTGATGGATTGTCAACGGATGTGGAATCAACAGATGATGAAAGTTATCCGTTGAAGGAAGAAAAAGAGCATCCGTTGAAGGCTCATCAATTAAAACAGACAAGTAATTTTAAAAATAAAAATCTTAGTAAGAAGGATGATTCAACTTTCAAGAACTTTGTCAAAGAAGGAGCTAGCACATCCAAAGATGTCAGTAAGGTGAATATAGGACACATGACTTTAGATCAGCTGAAAAATAGGCTTAAGTTGGTTGAGGATAAGAAGGAAACTAAAAGAAAATCTAAAAGAATTGGGAAGGTAGGGATTAATAAACATAACAATTACACACCTGATAGGTATGCTCCTAGAAAAAGCTGTGTGCATTGTAAAAGAGTTAATCACATATCTGATAATTGCAAATCTGTTAAAAATGCTCCCATGTCTTCAAATCCCTCCATGCCTAACATGTTCATGTCACCTCTGCAAGCTATGTCTGTTATGTCTCGTCAGAATCCCCATGCACATTTTACAAACATGCCATATATTAATAATCCTTATTTTACTACATTTAGTATGCCTCAAATGCCATACAATATGCCTATGTGGAATAACATGTTTGCACAATCTATGCCTTATCAAATTCAATCAAATATGCTAAATGATTCTGTGACTAACCCTACACTTCAACCAATCACATCTGAGATCAAGGTTGACCCAAAGTTACCTAAGTCAAAAGATGCAGGAGGAATGAAGTCTAGGAAAAAGACTAACAAGGCTGGACCCAAGGAAATTTGGGTACCAAAATCAACTTGATTGATTTTGTTGTGTGCAGGGAAAATGAAGGAATCTATGGTACTCGGACAGTGGCTGTTCAAGACACATGACAGGAGATTTCACCCTGCTCACAGAGTTTAAGGAGAGAGCTGGCCCTAGCATAACCTTTGGAGATGACAGCAAAGGATTCACTCTGGGATATGGCTTGATTTCAAAAGAAAATGTCATCATTGATGAAGTTACATTGGTTGATGGTCTCAAACACAATTTATTGAGCATCAGTCAACTATGTGACAGAGGGAATACTATTTCCTTCAATTCTGAAGCCTGTATTGTCACAAGTAAGAAGGACAATAAAGTGGTTCTAACTGGAGTTAGAAAAGGGAATGTGTACTTAGCTGACTTCAACTCTACAGATGCCGAATCCATTACTTGTCTTCTCAGCAAAGCAAGTCCAGTTGAAAGTTGGCTATGACACAAGAAGCTGTCCCATTTGAATTTTAAGACAATGAATGATCTAGTCAAAAAGGACTTAGTTAGAGGAATGCCTCTAGTAGAATTCAGAAGGGATGGACTGTGTGATGCTTGTCAGAAAGGAAAGCAAAAGAAAGTATCATTCAGTAAGAAGCTTGAATCTGTAATTGATGAACCATTACAATTGCTACACATGGATCTTTTTGGACCAGTCAATGTATTGTCAATTTCAAGGAAAAGATATTGCCTAGTGATTGTAGATGATTTCTCAAAGTTTTCATGGGTTTATTTTCTTGGATCAAAGGATGAAGCTAGTGAAATCATTATCAATCATATCAAGTAAGTCAACAATCATCCTGATTTCAAAGTAAGGAATATAAGGAGTGATAATGGAACTGAGTTCAAGAATTCAACCATGAAGTTGTTCTGTGAAGAAAATGGGATCATGCATGAGTTCTCAGCTCCAAGGACCCCACAACAAAATAGTGTGGTAGAAAGGAAGAACAGATCACTAATTGAAGCTGCAAGGACAATGCTTGAAGAGTCAAAACTCCCAACTTACTTTTGGGCTGAGGCTGTTAACTGTGCATGTTACACTCAGAATATTTTTCTAATCAATCAGGCAAAAGGCATGACTCCCTATCAATTATTCAAGAGAAGAAAACCAACCTTAAACTTTCTGCATGTCTTTGGTTGCAAATGCTACATCTTAAGGAATCAATCTGATCATAAAGGGAAGTTTGATGCAAAGGCTGATGAAGGAATATTTGTTGGTTATTCTGCTGGAAAATCATATATATAACGACTCGTATATATATATATATTTTATTGTTTAAATGTGTAGTTATTAAATAATTACATAAATAAAATATGTGTATGGGTTCAGTCAGCTGGATATTATTTTGTTAATATTTTAATTGATTATGTGTGATTGTGGTGTTCGTGTATTAATTGTATAAATCGTCGTGAAGCTGTGTTGCGTTACTTTTGTGTTTAAAGGTGATTTAATTCAGGATTTATTTCCATAAATATCTGGGTTATCCCTAAAATCATTCTTAAAGCTTCATAATTTTATTAATTATTTTTAGGAGTTTTTAGAATTGAGAAACCAACATTTCCTCGATTATTTAGCCATGTATGATTTTTTTGATTTAAATTATTTGTTAAATCCGTATTTAATTCCAAAATTCTTTAAAAATTATGAAACTCAAATTTATTTAAGTTTGAAATATTCTGAAAATTTTAAAATTATTTCGGGAATTTTCAGGGTTAATTTTACCCGCGCGTCGATTCGTTTAATTAAGAAAAGTGGGTATAAATTGCATTTTAGAAATTATTTTAAAATTACGAAATTTATATTTTTATAAACTTCGGGATATTTATAACGTTTTAAGTCAGTTTCCGTAATTTTCTGAATTTGTTTTGAGTTGAGCTTAGTTCGTTTATTTTAAAATGCGGGTCGGTTGTGCATTTCGAAAATAATTTAAAAAGTTTAAAAATTCTATAATATCAATTTTAAATTCATCCGAGACTTTTAAGGATTATTTTCATAAATTTCGGGTTATTTTACCATAGGTTATTTATTAATAATCTCCAGTTGCGTGTTAGAGTCGGATAGAAACGAAACGAAACCAGATAAATACATCCAACCTTATCACTTGTTTTTCTCTCTCTCAGTAGACTATGTCTACCATCTCTCTCGTCTCCCTCATTCAATCTCTCTGCCCATTCTCAATCTCCCCTCCTGATTGTTTCTCTTTTCTTTCCCCACCAAAACCTCTGTTCTGGGTAAGCTTAAGTTTATTGTTTTGTTACTATTTGGCCGCCCCGTTGCCGCCGTCTCTCCGGCCAGGCAATGGCGGTGGCGCGTGCTGTGTACCCTTGTGTGTATACAGTCGTTGCTTGCTTCGATTTTCTGCTTAATTGATGTGTATATACGTGTTGTATGTATAGATGTCAGTTGGGTGGAGGGGTTTGCTGTGTGGGTTATACCATTTCTGTGTTACTTTGCCGCCTGCCCTTTTCTGTTTCCGGCGTCGATTGGTTTTGATTGTTCGGTGTTGTGTACGCGCGCTTGCGGGTGCTGTGGGAATTTATCTTATTATTTATTTTATTCTCTGCATAAATTAATTGATCACGTATTATGAAATAAAATAATACTTTGTGCGGGAAAAATAATAATGAAGATAGTGAATCGGTGAAATTTATTCGGAAACTCGAAAAGTATCGGGTACCAATAAATTTTACCGCCGTCGGCGATGAGCCTCGGCGAGCCGACGGTGGGCGATGATGATTTTTATCCGAGTCCTACAATTTAAAATACAAAATACGATTTAAAATGTGAATTGTGAATAAAACTATTAAATGTGATTATAATTATAAAACGGGACTAATAATTAATAATTGTATTTAATTGGTAATTGAGAATTTTGGACTGATATTGATGGCTGAAATCGGTGGTTTGGTTTGGATTGTGATTGATTGTAGTTGTGTTTGTTTGGACATCGGGATGTTCGACGGGTTAGCCGATAATCAAAGGAGGTGTTGCCCGATTTCCGAGAAAATTTAATTACAAAAATATGGGGCCGTACCCAATGACTATCGGGACGTCGATCGGTTATATGTACGTACCTTATACGAAATCTGGTTATGTGTTGTGATGAAATATTTTATGAAAATCGATAACCCTAGTTTCATAAAAGGATAAATATACCTATTTTCTGAAAACGAACACCGAACCGACTTTCGAAGACGTGAACCCTAATTGATACGTATATGACTATATGAAGTATTACGAGTCGGGTTTTGTTAACGCTCGGGTAGATGGTTAGCGAGGATATGTCAAGCACAATCGAAAGTCTAAATTAGGGTATTTCGACTTTATAGGTGCTAGTCGGAAAGCCCAAAGTTGGCGCTGGATAGCCTAGTGGACAATCGACAAGTTCAGTAAGGTTCGAATCGAAGGATCTGAGTGTTGGAGTCAAATCCAGGGTAATCTAGTGGTTAGACATTAAAGCCTGAGCGTCCGTGTCGGCTCAAGGTCAATCGGTATTAGTTGTAAAGCTCTGCAAGGCAAGTACCCCTGACCATATCTTTATGGTTCAGCATATATGAATATAATGTTGTTTTATTCTCATAGTGGAACATAATGATTTAAGCTACGTATCCCCTGGGTTTCAAATTGTTTTACTAACTTGTGTTTTGGGGGAAAAGTAACTTCCGAAAATACCTATCTCTAAATTTTGAATAAAATGAAAATGTTTTGGAAATGTGCTGTGTTATAATTGTTTTGACAAGAGATAGGTAAGTGATTTGGAAAATCTGGATAAAAATGATCAGATAATTGGATGAGTGTGCGCAGAAGGCCCATAACGGCCTTGAAGTTAGCATAAGAGGCGAAGTGGTTGCGCACCCTGTTATAACCACCAGCCCAGCGTGACAGAGACCTAGCTAGTCTCTGAATTCCGAAATAAGTTTCAGAGGATAGCCTGATCAGCTGTCTCACTAGGGATCATCCAATACTTTTATATCTGAGCAAGTGATTTTGAGGTTCCCGGAGAGGAACAAATTGTATAGGTCTTGTGATGGGACAAGTTTTATAGGTCCTGTGATGGGACGAGTTTTATAGATCCTGTGATGGGATAAGTTTTATGGTTCCCGTAACAGAAAAAGTGATTTTGGGTCCCCGTAACGGGACAATGGTTTTATGGTTCCTGTAATGGAACGAAAGGTTTGAAAATGAAAATCGCATGCTAAAATTAAACTCTGGTATTTATGCATAACACACGACAGTTGATTTTATTTTACAGAGCATGCTAGTTTTGATATCCAGTTTATACCTATTTTACATGTTTCTTGCAAGTGATGAATTATGTTCCTGTAACCGTTTTACTTTAAACTACTTTACTTATTATTCATATAGTGGTGCTGCTGAGCAAGCAATTGCTCACCCTTGCAGAATGTTTTATGTATTTATTGCAGATGCCTAGGAGATTCTTCGGTGATAGTCGGGCAGAGTTCCAGTTCCTTTCGTGTCGGACTCCTCTGAGATGGTTGTGCTAGACCAAGGGTGGTCTGTTGAGTTGCTGTGTTAAGTTAGCTGCGTCGAGATGATTGTTGTAAGTTTGAGTTGTGTTAGCTGAGTAACCTGAGTCATACTTAAACCTGGAAAAGGTCTTGGTAAAGGGGTCGTAGTTATGTTTTAGATTGATTTATAATTGTTATTATTGTTTGTTGATGACGTCAACTCCTGACCCCGGGGTTGAGGCCGTCACAATATAGGGTCTACAATCTAAGAACCAACATTGTCATGGAATCTGTGCATGTTGTGTTTGATGATAAAAAGATTGATGGACTAACAGATGAGGGACATCATGAAGGACTCAAATTTGACAATATTGAGATATATTGTGATGATAGTGAAGATGAGAATGATGAAGAAGGCATCTCAAGAAGAATTCGAAATCTGCCTTTGGATAATGCACAGAATGCTGCATCCGTTGAAAGTCATAATTCAGCTTCCGTTGAAAGAGGCAATGCAGCATCCGTTGAAAGACAAAGTGCATCATCCGTTGAAGTTCATAATGAAGCATCCGTTGATCACAGTCTGTCAACGGATAATCAATTCACTTCATCAGTTGATAGAGCTCCCAACTCCTTTCAAAGGATCAGCAACTCAGGGGGAGTGTCAACCAATCAACATTCTATCTCACATCATGACAATACTGAGGCAACCTCATCTTGAGCTAATCTACCACCTCAAAGGAAATAGACCAAGAATCACCCTTTTGAACTGATCATTGGTGATGCTACATCTAAAGTGCAAACTAGAAGGGCTACTCAAGATGAATGTCTGTATAGTAGCTTTCTATCACAGGAGGAACCTAAGAGAGTAGAAGAAGCTCTATTGGATTCAGATTGGATTTTAGCAATGCAAGAGGAGCTAAACCAATTTGAGAGGAACAAAGTATGGAAGCTGGTACCCAAGCCAAAGAACAAGAGTTCTATTGACACAAAATGGGTATTCAGAAACAAGATGGATGAAAATGGCATTGTCATAAGGAATAAAGCCAGATTGGTTGCTAAAGGCTATTCTCAATAAGAGGGAATAGATTTTGATGAAACATTTGCTCCAGTTGCCAGACTTGAAGCCATCAGAATCTTTCTAGCCTATGCAGCCCATGCCAATTTCAAAGTCTATCAAATGGATGTCAAGAGTGCATTTCTAAATGGGGAATTGGAGGAAGAAGTTTATATAAGCCAACCTCCAGGATTTGAAGATCCAAACTTTCCAGACTATGTGTATTATCTGTTGAAAGCACTCTATGGAGTAAAGCAAGCTCCTAGAGCCTGGTATGCGACTTTGTCAAAATTTCTTCTAGGTAATCACTTCACAAGAGGTACTGTTGACAAAACTCTTTTCTTTAGAAATGTTAATGGCTCTACAATACTTGTTCAAATTTATATAGATGATATTATATTTTGATCTACAGATGATAAGCTTTATAAAAAGTTTGCTAAGTTAATGCAAAGTAAATATGAAATGAGCATGATGGGAGAGCTAACTTATTTTCTTGGTTTACAAGTTAAACAAGTTAGTGGTGGAATTTTCATTAGTCAAACTAAATATATTTATGATCTTTTAAGGAAGTTTGACTTAATGGACTGTTCATCTGCAAAAACTCCCATGGCCACTACCACCAAGCTTGAATTAAACAAGGCTGAAAAGTTTGTGGACATTTCAAGTTATAGAGGCATGGTTGGATCACTTTTATATTTAACTGCTAGTAGACCTGATATAATGTTCTCTACATGTCTCTGTGCTAGATTTCAAGCTGACCCTAAAGAATCTCACTTAGTAGCTATTAAAAGAATCTTCAGATATCTCAAAGGGACTCCAAATCTAGGAATTTGGTACCCCAGAGATTCTGGTTTTGATCTAATTGGCTACTCAGATGCAGATTATGCAGGCTGCAAAATAGACAGGAAAAGCACAACTGGCACCTGTCAATTTCTAGGGAACAAGCTTGTGTCATGGTTCAGCAAGAAGCAAAATTCTGTTTCTACATCAACAGCTGAAGTTGAGTACATTGCTGCTGGTAGTTGCTATGCACAGATGCTATGGATGAGGAATCAACTATTTGAATATGGTTTAACTGTTGACAAAATTCCAATATTCTGTGATAACACCAGTGCCATTGCCATTACTGAAAATCCAGTGCAACACTCAAGAACCAAGCACATTGATATCAAGTACCACTTCATTATGGAACATGTGATGAAAGGTACAGTGGAACTTCATTTTGTTCCAAGTGAAAAGTAGATTGCAGACATATTTACCAAGCCACTTGATGAATCAACATTCACAAGATTAGTAAGTGAGCTAGGTATGCTTAATTATTCATAAATCTATGTCCTCTTTATAATCTGCCTTAAAGCCTGAAATGAATTTGCTGCAAGAACAAAGTTGGCTTTAAGTAAGACTTATCCTATCAATGGATATTCCCTATCCGTTGAAAGCCAAAATTGTTCTATCAACGGATGTTCATTATCCGTTGAAGTGTCACATCAGTTACTTTAAGTGAGTCACAGCCGTTGATTCTTTTCCTTAACCGTTGATACAAATATACACTATTGTATGTATTTGTATTAAAGGCAGTTTTCAGAATTTCTACAGTTTTCGTTATTCTTAAACGGCTGTAATTTATTTAAAAGTATCATTTAATCATTTTATTTACATTTTAATTCAAGAAAGTATAAAAGCCCATTGAATTCTAATTTTCACTTTACGCTTTCTTGCAATTTTTATTCTCCTTCTCTCCCAAAATTCTCAAGTTTTTCTCTGCAACCTCTACTCACAACAATGGCACCAGTAGTCAAAATTATGTCTCAATTTGGATTTGTTTATGAAAAGAATAATTTCATAGCCTTGGTTGAAAAGAATGAAGCCCATTCTGATTATCACAAGATGATGGACTTCATCAAAAACTGCAAACTAAGCTATACAATGCTGGAAGCCCCAACCATCTACTGTGAGGTGATTGAGGAGATTTGGACAACTGCAGAGTTCAACTCCACAGATATGACTATTGCCTTCTCTCTCAAAGGTAAGGATTATTGCATTAACTGTGATGATATACAGTCTTGCTTTAAGTTGCCTGAGAATAATACCATGACACCACACTCTGATAAAGATGTATCTGCTATGTTAGATTCCATAGGCTATGCTTTTGATTCTGCTAGTTTAGGTAGTATTAGAAGGAAGGGCCTTAGGAAAGAATGGAGTTTTCTTGGAGATGCCTTTATCAAGGTTTTCTCTGGGAAGATTAGCAATTTTGATGCCATAACTTCATCTCTTGTTAATATGCTCTATATGCTAGTTTCCGATAGGTACTTTAATTTTAGCAACTGTGTCATGCTAGAATTAGGTTCCAGATTAGGTAACAAAGCTTATAGACGACATAACATCTACTATGCTAGATTCTTTATGTTATTGGCTAACCATGTTGCTGAAGGATTGGTTATATCAAATGAGAACAATAAACTCAAATGCTGGGCACAAGAGAAAAAGGGTCCTTGCAGACCTTTTGAGAATGAACCTCAACAGCCAGGTGCCATTGGTATATTTGCCAATCATGAATGCACCACAGGTAAGTGAGATAAACACTTCTATAACTCCTACTGTTTCCAACCCCATTGTTTCTTTGCCTTCCAGTGTGGCAATGGAATCTGTGTCTTTGTCCAAACAGGTTCCTACCAAAGCCACCAAAACTAAAATTTCAAAACACAAGTCAAAGAAAACCACCTCTGTTGTCTCTCAAAAGACAACAGTTGTAACAACTACCATAAACCCTGAAGGGAGTGAACAGGGTGTGAGTGGTGAGGGGAGGGGTGAACATCAAGAAACCCCCCAGGATAAGGTGGGAGAGGTGAGTGGTACCCCAGCCAGCCAAGCCACAGTCTCTCAAAAGACTGTGGTGGTTCAAAAGGAGTCAAACACATCCCTAGTTGCATCCTCCCAAAAGGGTGCAACTATTGAAAATAGTCCCCAACCAGGGACACAGAACAAAAGAGGGAGGGACACTGAAGCCACAAATTCACCAATCAAAGCCTTTTCAAGAAAGAAGAAGGCCAAGACCCTAGTTTCCACACAAGGGGCACACACAGCACAGATACA
The DNA here is from genome assembly GCF_009905375.1 of Apium graveolens. Taxonomy (NCBI): domain Eukaryota; kingdom Viridiplantae; phylum Streptophyta; class Magnoliopsida; order Apiales; family Apiaceae; genus Apium; species Apium graveolens. The sequence goes on along the minus strand of NC_133656.1, from coordinate 43,800,862 downwards.
TCCACCTGTATCTTTGCCTTCTCAAATTCAGCTTGATGTGATTCCAGCAAATGTGAAGTCACAGCCCCATTCTCTCATAATAGAAACACATTCATCATCAAACTCTCCATCACCCTCTCTGGATGTGGATATGATATTCACATCACTTCCTGATTCTCCCTCATTAAAACTCAGGGAGGAGCCCCACTCAAAACCTGATGATCTTCATCTTTTAGATGATTTGTTGGATCATCAGCCAATTCTTTCAGATATAGTTGAAGAATCTGTGTCAGCTCATAAAATCAATTCACACAGATTCAACAATTATGTCACTTTCTATATCTACATCTTTTCCTTCTTCAACGGATATCTCTCATCCGTTGACAAGTGGTTGTTCTTCGACGGATAAGCTTAACAGTAGTTATCCGTTGATACCATCAGTTTCCACTTCAACGAATACTCCCTATCCGTTGATGGTCTCTACACATATAACAGAAACAACTCCAACTGTAGAAGACATGGTTATTGTACAATCACTTATAGGTTTGAGGGAAGGGAGTGATATTTTGAGTGAGAGGCTGGGTTGCTCCCAGGCAAAAGGAGAGGTTGAGAGTCATCATATGCATGCTATTTCTTCCAGCATGGCAAAAGTGAGTGAGGGGAGTGCCACCTTAGAAGGTGAGGGTGAGGGTGTGAGGGTGTGTGTGAGCCAGGGGGAGCCCCTGATGCAAGAAAATAGAGAAAATGAGAGAAAGACAGGTACATTAGCTATAAGGGTGGATCCAGCCATTGCTAGTGAGTCAATGATAGTGGATGATGCAGAAAAGGAAAGATAATTTCAGCAACATTACAAAGCTGTAATTAATAACATTTCCTTGGATGCTGACACTTTTACTCACCCTGTTCCAGCCTATCAATTATTGGCTGCTCAGGGCAATATGGAGGCAGAACAGACTTTGCACATTGTACACACTTCAGAATATCTTCTCAGAGATAAAGCTGCTGTTAACAGGCTGCCTTCTCAAGCTGGTGAGCCATCTGAAGAATTTGGAGTAAATTCTAATGATGATGACTCTAATTCTTTGGATGAAAGCATGAATTTAGGGGGAGTAGCAGGCCCAAGTTCTGTTCCAGGTCTACCTGATTGGGCATGGGTCAAGGCATCTACACCAGGAGAATTTGGTGTCACTTTGGTCAGGCAAGTAATGACTATTCAAAAGGCCCTTCAGGAGACTACATATGTTGGTACCAAGGTAATTCTTCAAGCTCATCTGGATTCTCTGCATCTCTTGCAGTTGCAGCACTTCAAACAGAATCTAAGTGTGGATGAACTCAAGCAGGACATTGCTGATCTGAAATCCTACAATGCTGAGAAGTTGGATTCAGTCATGCCTTATGGTACTATGCAAGATTTGTTGGGGAGACTGAGGAAAGAATCTGATGCTGACAAGAGGCTGGCCAGATTGGAAAACAGAGTTCAGATCATTGAAGACTCTATGGTCACCATTCTTCAGAATCAACAAACTCAGACAAATCTCCTAATGCAGCTGGCAAAAGCACAAGGCTTGACCCCTACCCTTGATGATAACAAAAAGGGGAAGAATAAAAGGGAAAGGGAAGGAGAGCCATCAACAACAGTTCAAATATCTCAAGTGCTAGTTCCTGCCATCACCACTTCTCCAATTATTCAAATCAAAGGAAAGCTTGATGGAATTGATCTAATCCAGATAGCAGCAGCTGAATTGCAAGTCAAGGAGCAAAGGAGGAAAATTGATGAAAAGATGCAACAAATTTTTGGTTTTACAACTTCTAAATCACAATCTTTGAAGCATAACACAAAGGTGGAACCAATTATTATGGAGCTCAAGCCAGTAAGGAGGAATAAGGTTGAAGAGACCTCTTCCAAGAATCTGAAACCTATGGTTCTCAAGCCCAACAACAGATCCAATAAGGACTCTACAAAGAATCCGCTAAGCCTTGCTCAGATGAAAGAAGTGGATTTTCCTCTTCCAAAGCCTGATGAAGACAAGGTTTTGGGTGGAAGTATCATAAAGCACAAAGAGACCATGGATATGGTTGTAAGGAGGAACATGGCTATTATCTTTAGAGAGGGAAAGAGCATCTGTGTGATGCAAGGACATCCCAAATTCTCAATAGCCAAGAGGGAAGAAACCAGAAGGTTGAAGGAAGAAGCCAAAAAGCTAAAGGCTGACAAAAGAGCACAAGCAAAGCTTGAAAAATAGCTAAAGTCAAGTCAAGCTGAAGAAAAGAAAGAAATTGAAGACAAAAGTGAAGATGAAGGTATGGAGGACATGGTTGATAATGATATGAAAGAAAGAAGTAAGGAAAGAGAGGAATGGCAGAAAGGGAACAGAAAGAAGGCCAATGCAAAGAGAAAGATGGTAGATGAGACTGAAGAAACCCAATCAAAATCCAAACCACTACCTTCTATTCCTGAACCCATTGTGCCTGACCCCTTCATAAACATTCATGGTGAAACAATCATTCCTAAGGAGGAACCAATTGATTGGGACACCATCAAATTGCCCAACTTCTTAACCTCTTCTCCACCATCAAAGAAGCAGAAAAGAAGAATCAAATCAACACCTTCTAAAACCTCAATCAAATTCACTCAGAAGCCTAAGCCTAAGCCACAAGCCCCTAAGGATGATTATGTTCACATTTGTGACATAAAAGAATTTTCAGACATTGAACTCTATCTGGATGAGCTGGAGGAAGTAAGGGGAATAGCTGCCTACAGACAGCTACCAGAAAGACTAGTGTTCAAATACAAAGGAAGTGGGGAAAGAACTTGGCCTCTCTGCAGGATTCTGAATGAAGGCTACTCTACCTTGGTTAGAGTCTACTCAGCCATACAAAGGGATTCTGGCTTTACCAGGACTGCCAAGACTGAGATTCTCAACAAGATTGCCAACATAAGGAAAACTTGGTGGGAGCCCAATGCCTTGCCTAGAACATTACTCATTCAAGAAAGAGAAATTACAGTTCACAAATCACCTCATTGGTTGATGGAGTTCAGAGACAACAAAGGAGTCAGAAGATTTTTCAGACTTAAAGATCCGCTCAAGATTGCCAGTAATGAAACTCTCAAGGATATGCAATCTAAGTTGGACATCAATGAAGAAGATGAAGCTGAGTTCTACAGAAAACTTCAACTTCAAATAGAGGAGAATGACAGGAGGCTAGGAAAGAAAACAAGGAATCAAAGGAAAAGAAATTAATCTGCTCAGGCTAAAGGAGCACCCTTGGAAACAATGTAATTCTTCAATTCCATCTCAGCATACACATTTTTGCAGCACTTTTGAATTTCTGCTTTATTATAGTTAATATATTTGTCAAGTGTTTTGTTATCATCAAGCTAAACCCAAATTTATGCTTACAGTTCTAGTAGACATAAATAGGGGGAGATTGTTAGGAATATGTGTATTAGTTTGATGATAAGTTAAACAAAACACTTAAGTAGAAATCTAGTGTTTGTAGCCTCAACGGATAAGACCATCTTGGCTATCCATTGAAGGAGTAGCTTTACTTAGCAATAAGTTTAGTATTGTAGCACATTTCATTCTCTGGATTCAAGTTGTAATTCTTAGATATTGTAGGAAAGTATCAGTCATGTTGACTACTAGTGGATATGCAAATAGGAGGGCTAATTATAAATATTTCATGCCTTGTAATTTTGTATAAGTGAAGAAGTATCAATTGATATTGAAGACCTTCAACGGATAAGAAACAAAGCTTCAACGGATGTCTCTAATGCTTCAACAAATAAAGACTTCAACTGATAATGCATCAACGGATAAAGCTTCAACGGATAAAGCCTCAACGGATAAGGCATCAACGGATGAAAGCTTCAACGGATGCTTAGTTCATTAGCAGTTAATAGTGACAATTCATAAGCTGACAGAGGCACATGGGTTGACAGAGACAAACTGGAATGTGGAAGCCTCTAGGAGGAATCAAGAAAATGCAACATTTCCATTCTGATGCAAACAAGGAAGTATTCAAAGATTAACAGCTAAGCCTAAATTGCATAGGATAGAGAAATGAAGAAGAAACATGTGAAGAGCCTTTTTAATTGTATTTTACAGTTTTGTCTTCACTTGTAAACTTGGTGATATATAAACCAAGTAGCAGCTAGTAATTAGATGTGAATTTTCTAGAGCTGTTTAGAAAAATCTAGAGAGAAAATCATCTAGTTTGTACTAGGAAGCAACTGTGATTTAATTCTTTGAATCACAGATTTTCTGAAATAACACATCTCTGGTGGAACAACAAATCCACCAGAAAAGTATTTAAGTTCTTTGTGTTCTTTACATTTGTGTTTGAATATATATCTGTCTGTATTAGCTTCAAGCCATTCACACACATTTGCTCACTAAAACACTTAGCCTTAGAAACTACTCAAAACTTGAAAAAGTTTTGAGATTTACATTCAACCCCCCTTCTGTAAATCTCATTGTTAGTCCACTGGGAATAACACTAACGATTATCGTTCTTTCCCTGCTGTCGTGATGAACAGGTATGCTCGTGCTTGGAATGCATTTATTTGTGTTAATATTTTTCCTTCTTCGCATGCACATGAGGTCACAGTTGAGAGAGCCAGGTTATTGTGGGGGATTCTGAATGAGGAGTATTATGTGGACCTTGGTGAGTTCATCTACCAAGGGATTTTGAAGTTTCTAAGGGGGAAGTCGCAATACAATATCATGTATGCCTCTATTATCACAAAGCTGTGCAAGGCAGTTGGAGTCCAGTGGCCTTCTTATGAGCAGTTGCAGATGTCGGCCGCTCCTATTGATTCATCGACGCTGAATGCGATGCAGGAGTGGACGGTGGAGAGCCCGAGTCATATCGTTTGGGATCACCTCCTAGGTGGACTTCCAGTAGCTCGGGCTACCATGGCTAGGTCCAGTCAGGCTCAGGGAGATGCAGGTTCTTCGAGAGCCCAGGGAGGAGATGGTTCGGGATTGGCTGATGTCCAGTACAGGAGGCTTTCCAGGAGGATGGATGTGATGTATGAGTCGCAAAGTAGGTTTACGTGGGAGCTCACCCTAGCGCTTGGGACTACATTTAGAGGCCTTGGAGCTGAAATCCATTGCCCATTTTTGGTGAGGATTCTGCTTATCCACCTCCTAACACTCCACCCTCTGAGGATAATGATGATGATGATTCTTCTGAGTAGGTATACCCTGTGTTCCTTTCTATTATCTTCACTGGGGACATTGAAGATTTTAAGTTTGGGGGTGGTACTTAGGAACATATTTGTGTGTGTGTCATGTAGTTGCATTTTCATGTTATTTTAGTTCATGTAGTTGCATATTTTTGCCATATAGTTTTTTTTAATTATATATATATTTTTTATTTTATAGCTTTATTTATCTTGTCATATAGCTCATACATATACCATGATCCCTTTTGTGTTGCTTTACTGATTGATATGTGATATTGATGCGAGTGTAGTGATAGCGTTAGAGTGATGTTGAATCTTGTTAGGTTGGCATGCATGCTAGAAACACTTGTAATTTCACTAAATCTTAGAGTATGCTTAAGGACTAGATTATTTTCATGGTTTGATGGTTTTTGAGGTTAATCTATTGCTTATGCTTAGAATGTATGATAGGCTCTTAATGATAAAAGTCATGAAAATATAAAATTAGAGTAAAAATTGGAATTCATTGCTAGTTGTGGCTAAGCGTCAAATGGCTAGTAGCCGGCTCATATTTTTATGAGTAGTCTAGGGTTGAGCAAGATGGAGCGAAACGCACTTGCTCAGAAATTGAAAAAAAAATATAAAAAAAAAGAAAAAAAAATATGGTTTAATGCATAATTGATCAAGAGTGAGCTCTTTGGTATTCAAGTTATTAAGTTCTTAGGGGACTTTGTGCCTAGTGACCTAAGGCTTTTATAGTCTGGGATCCGCTAACCTAACGCTCGCTAAATGGATACCATTGCATAAGTCTTTTGTGGACCTCACTCATTGCACGATCAAATAAGCATTTATTTATGTGTTGAATAAAAGCATGATTCCGTAATAAACTCCAATGATCTTGAAGTGTTATAAGTCATTGTGTGTCTAGAATATATTCTTCGTATAATCTTGTGATTTCCTTGATGATAGTTAAGTTATGATGATTGTTCTAGTTTCGAAGCATATCTGTTAAGCATTCACACACACCACGTTTCTAGTTGTATGTTAGCTTGCGTGAGTTGATTGATCTTTAGTCGCCTAATTGCATTGTTGATATGTCATGTGTTGGTTGGTTTATTCATCGCGATGGGGATCGTTGCATTCATATAGTTTGCATTCATGCATATTTTATTCTGAGTTTGAGTTTGTGCTGCTTGATGACAAGCATCGATTTAAGTTTGGGGGTGTGATAAGTGGCATTTTATACCACTTAGAGCGTCTTATAACGGCTTGAATTGCTGTCTTGAACTCGAGTATTTTGTGTATTTAACGTGTTTTCGAGTGTTTTTGCATTTCAGGGTATAACTTGCTTAGATAGGACGATTTCATCAAAATAAGCCTTAGGAAGTACTTGGAATCATTTGCGGGGGGTTGTGCGAAGAATTCAGCAAAATCAGAAGCAAAAATTGGATTTTTCCAGAAGGCTTGCAGGCGCCCGCCTGGAAGGAGCAGGAGACCGCCTGGTAGCAGGTGCCCGCCTGGAAGGAGGAGGCGGCCGCCTGGGTGCGGGAAATTAAATTATGGATTTTAGAATTCAAGTTCTAATGGGCTTCTGTTGGCGCTGTTTCTTGTGGACTCGTATATAAACCTATTGGGGAGACGTTTTCAACAACAAGTAACAAGGAGAGAAGATTAAGAAGACCGTTTTAGCACGCAACAATGAAGAAGAGGAAGCATACATTTATCTTGTGATTCTTTTAATTCGTTGTAACAGTGGATGCTAGTTTTCTTTACTCTTGGAGCCTTAATACTCTTGTGACATACTCTGTTTTCAATAAGTATTTTTATTAGTTTATATCGTTGTGTTATTATCATGTTTTCATATGAACCCATGGTGATGATGAGTTCTATCATGGGCTAATCGTGATCATGGGGTCATACCGGATTTACTATGGATTTCTTTAGTTGATTGTTTAATACCTTGGTATGTGGTGATTGTATAATATCTAGCATAGGTTGTGCTTATTCGTCTTATGTGCGTCGCGAACATGTAAGATAGCTTGTTAATCTCTTGTGAAGCGATAGTGACTCTAACCGTTTTACTTTCCCTGTGTAATTATAATGAATAACTTGCGCTTAAATCGTTATGTTGTCAAATTCTGTAGACATATAGGGTCTCAACGTAATTGATGCCTATTCAACTTCTATCTTAAATGTGGATGCTTGGTAGAATGGTATTCTTATAACGAAAGTTGGCGTCTATCAGTTTCGTGTTGTTCGATTAATATCATCACCATTACATGCTAAGGGTAATAACAATAACTATTAAATGAAGTAGTAATGAAGTTATGATCTCATGTATGTTTAATATTGTTAATTTAAGTGTTTAATTCTCATAGTTAATATTAGTTAATCAACCTTAATTGTTATTGTCTTGACATTGAAGAGTAATCATACATTGGTGAGTAAGTGTTAATTAAATATAATTAATCAGAGTCTCTGTGGGAACGAACTAGAAATCATTCTATACTACTTGCGAACGCGTATACTTGCGTGATTTATTTAGCGCGTGTTTTCGCCCTAACATTGACTTAGAAGATTTTTCCCAAAATAGTTTTATTCTACTCCAAGCTTCTTCATAATTCTTCTGAGGCATGATCTTCTTGATCTTCTTCCAGATAAAATTCTTAGGCTTGATACAGTTTAAAGAAAAAGACTCCAGTCTGCTCTTTTGACATTTTATAGACTTTAAATGTTACAATACAAAATGTAAACTAAGATTACAATATAACTTACTCAGGGTTATCAATTTGACTTAGTCTTGTTTAAAGTACAGGCATGTCTTGCACAACAATCTCCTCCAATTTGTGAGAAGATCGCTTAACACAAATTCGTGCCTGTTAACAAGACTAACCCCAAGTTATAATGGAAAATAAAAGTAATATAAAAATTGTCACATTTACAACAATTGTACATTAGATGATATTGAGTTTGAGTATTTACAAGCATCAGACAAAGATTGGAACTTCTGATTCTTTTCTCATGAAATCTTTTAAATATACAAGAATTTCAAGTTCCTCTATGATTGGAGTCCCTGCTAGAGCTTCTATCAAATTGATTCTGCCTTGCTTTGGATAACCATCTAACATTTCAATTCTGAATCTTGAAAATGAGCCAACTTTTATATTTAGAAATCTTCCATCTTTTGAGATTCTGCTCATCCCTTTTGCTTTAAGTTCTTCTGATCTTTTGATATACATGTCAATCTCCTCATCATACCTTCTCTTCTTCTCCTCATATTCTGATTTACTCCTTGCTCTTCTTTCTCCCTTGCAATCAACCATTCAGCTAGAACAGATCTCCATGTTTTTTCGCAGTATCTTTGTCATTCAGCAAACTTATCACTCTTTTAATTTTTGTTGGAGAGAGAGTGTCCATCAAATTGCTGCCTAGAAAAGTGAAGGATCCATCTTGAAATTAGATTCTCACTTCCTTTAGAGTAACAACCCAGACTCTACCTATTTCCTCAGCCAGTTGTTGAAAATAGTCTTCATCTGAACTGTACCAGTTTAAGGGTAGAAAATCATTTTGCTTGAAATAGCTCCAGATGGCCCTTTCAGTAACTTCAACTTTTTCAGCAGGCTTAGCTTTCTTAGGTTTTCTCTCAACAGACATGAAGTGAGTTTTGTGTGATGATTTTGCAGAAGGTAGGTTTGTAATTTTCTTGAGAGATGTTTGGATTGCGGTGATTGGAATTTTTAGAAAGGTATTAGCAGTTTGCTTGTATAGGAATTTGGGCTTAGAGGTTTGAAGTGGTTTGATGTTTGAGATTGTTGACTTTGAGGGTTGAGCTAAGGGTTGAGCTGGTTTTATTTGGATTTTTAGGGTTTGTTGTGGTTCTGAGCCATCATTTCTTTGTTTGCTCCTCCTTTCTCCTTTCCTTTTACTTTCACCATCCTTCTTTTCATCCTCTTTTCTCTCTCCACCCTTGCTTCTAGCTGCCTTAGTGGATTGACTTGGATTTGAGCCAGAAGGTCTTTGATCATCTTTCTTCTGCTCATCATCATTCAAATAATTCTTGTTGATTTAAGTTTTTGGAAAGTTGGCTTCAGCATCCCTTAGATATCTCTCCAACAACTTAATCATCTCTTCATCTTCAAAAGTCTTATTCTTCTTTACTTTTAACTCAGTTTCCAGAGTCATGATCAGCTTTTTGTTGGCCATGACACATTGTTTAGGGATTTGGAAGTGTTTGAAGTGTTTGGTGGTAGGACAGATGTATGCCACTCCCTTGCTTGGCTGTAGGTATGCTTCTAGAAAAGCAGCCACTTGAGCATTTTTCAGTTCAGCTAGCAATAGAGTGTCTTCATGAATCACCACTGTGACTTTGTTTATCAGAATATCCAACTCAGATGCCCTCCTTGAGATAATTGAGGGACACCTGCATACACCTATCTACCCCGGAGTCATTTATATTGACCATTATCCTGTTCTACTGAAAATTGTCTTTAGTCACCAAGATCACCCTTAAGGAATTTATTGTCCTGTCTAAGACCTTTTTGTAGGTGAAGAGATTATTGTTGAGAGAAGCCCTTAGAGCCTTGAGCAAGTCATCAAATTCCCTGCTCAGACTTTGTAACACCCCCAAATCTGAGGTCGGGGATCCGGGTTGTCACGAGTTCCATTTCCCTTAATAACACCCAATCTTAATAAAAAATCAACTACTCTGTACTGTGACCCCACAATAAACACACACACCACAAGTTATAGTCTCAGAGATGAATATCCAAAAATAATCACAAGTCATTTTATTCCACAATTATCTGCCAATACACCTTAAAAGGTTTTCCGAATAAATTTACATTTTCTTTGCCATTATTACAATTCATAAATATACATAAATCTGATACATCAAAAGTTGAAGCCTAGCCTATTGGTAGCTCCTACCTCAGCTACAACAACATCAACGCCTATAGGAAACTGCGGAACGTTCCCTATCCGCTCGCGAATTGGGAGCTTGGTCCTGTTCATCTTGTCTATCTGATGTTGTGTGATGAAAGAAGAAAGCAAGGGTGAGCAGCAAGCCCAGTAAAATAATATGTATAATGATTAACAATATATGAACCTTCTCATAGTACTCATGAAAGTCTTGGTCAAAAGAAATGAACCAAGTTGATATCTTAATGCGATGAAGTCGCAAAATATTCAGTATATTTATACATATATACTTTTCAAAATATTGGAAGTCCTATTCCATGCATAATACACACAGAGTTCCAGTGTATAACTGTATAAAAATATCGTTGCAAGGTGATCTCATATATCTAACCTTGTCTCAACATTTTTCTGAAAATCTTTGTCATGCATAAGATAATCATTTACTAGATATAAGTTTAAAAGATGAAGTTACAAGATACTCCAATATACTTATATCTTTTCCAAATACTACTTGAACTACCACCGTTCAAGTTATAATTAGTTTCAAAAGTTCATCACATAGATGAGACTAAAAGACCAGATTTGAATAGATTAAATCTTTTAAAATATCATCAAAATACAATGAAGTTACGAGATACTTCATTTGATGCAAACATCATTTTGAAAACTTGACCCTGCCAACACTCAACAATCGCCCAACCGTAGCCTTTCTATCGAAGTGCTCTGGGTAGTGTTGCAGAAATATCCAATTGGATGATGAACTCATTACGGGAGTTTGCCGTGCCAGGAAGACCACTTACGATGATCAGTCGTAGTAGTGCAACCCCACCATTTTCTACATGTAGAGGAGAACCTGTCGGATTTACTTGTCAACCGAACACTGAACTCCTAAGGAATGGACCGCCTTAGCGGAACTTCCAGGCCATTTTGGACAATATAATAAGGCTGGGCCGGCGCCACTCGACCACTTATGCCACTCCTAGTTCAGATGAAATCCATGACTCTGAAACGTAAAGCTCGTTCCCCCTTTCCCCAAGTAGAAAATTGTTGATACGGCTCCACCAAGAAGTCGTATCTAGTTGGAAAGGAGAACTCACCGATATTTCCCAGGCGATGCCTGTTAATGGACTAACTTGTTCCAAGAATTTTGCTTCCCGAGTGTTGGGTACGTAATCAATTCATTTATCAAAACATCAACCTTGTTGCGAATATAAAACACACCACAGAGCCGGATCCCTCAGGTTTTGAGCGAGTATTTAAATCCCCTTCGAAAGGAGGATCTTAAATATAAAAATGAGTTTTGGGATCCGCTCTAACTTTTTAAAAATCATTTTGAAGACTCGCAAAACATTTTTAAGAATATTTGGAGTGATGCTGATTTAACAAAATAAATCAGTCCCAATATATTAGAAAATATCTGAATATTATTATTTAAATAATATTCCCATAAAGAATAATCTTTATAAAAATAATTGAAGTAGAAGTTTTAAAACTTATACTTGAAATGAATATTAAATAACCAACGATATACCTATACGAAAGTACTATCTTTATTTGAATAATCAAAAGTGAGTTTGATTATCGACACCTTATTCTTTAATAAAATAAAGAATATATCTCAACAAATAATCGGAGTCATAGATCCTCAAATGAATATTCAAATAATATTCAATAAATAAAATAAGCTGAGTCATAAGCCCTCGAATGAATATTCGAAATAATATTCAATAAATAAATAAGCTGAGTCATAAGCCCTCGTATGAATATTCGAAATAATATTCAATAAATAAATAAGCCGAGTCATAAGCCCTCGAATGAATATTCGAAATAATATTCATTAAATAATATAAATTTATCGAATAAACCTTATTCGATTAATAGTTTTGAAAACTATAACCATATATATATAAATATATATATATAAAATCTACTCGGGATCCTCGACTCCCGGTTTTAGAAAATGTTTTCACCTTTGGGTCCCTATACTAAGGGTATATGCAAATTACCGCTATTCTCTAGCATAGGTATTATCAACTGAACCAACGGATATATATGGCAAGAATACGAAACAGGAATGCATATATATACCATATCAGCATGCTTCAATATATCGCAAAATTTGCTAATTAACCAACATGCATCTATCATAAGATAATGCATATACATATATACATCACAACAACAGTATAACGGGTAGAAAACTTGCCTGAGCGACTGGGGGTTACGAATGGCTCGGGACGAGTCTGGTAACCTATAAGCAACAAGTAAGTTGGAATTAAACCAAAGTCACTTGTAAATCTATACTCTAACCAACTCAAACTCTAACGCTCGTTTGCGCTTACTGATTCTCTTAAGTCACTCGAGTACCCTCGGCTCCACCATTTTTAATAATTTAACCATTACGAGTTTTAAGGCGATTCCTTTGCGGGTGTCTTGCCAACTACCTATTACACCTTACATAAATGTTTCATACTTCAATTAGTCCTTTAAGGTCTTTAACCTATGTTTCAAAGTAAGGCGATGGGTAAGGGTTCATTCGCGAAACGTCGTTACTTAAAACGGCCGTTTCTCCTAAACCGTTCATCGGAATCAAACGAACCACATATCAAAACGAAGCTCGTAACATAAACTATCTAAAATTGGAAATGGTCAAAACCTAGCAGTGAGTTCAAGGGTTCTGATGTTAAGAGCAAAAACAGTCTACGGTAAATCGGGCATTACGACGGCTATGTTTACGCGATTTCCCAAATTTAAACCATTCCAAAACAACCACCAACCAATCCCAATTCACAACTCAATCAAAACTCCATCCATCCTACATCATAACAGCCCCAACAACTCCACATTAACAATTTATACTTATTCCCCACATGAACTAAAAGCTTTACTTAGGTTCCATAACTAATTATCAAGATTTACAACCCCAAAAATACCACAAAACCAACTAATCTCTACAAACTCAACCAAACTTTAAACAATCAGGCATCATGCTTCACATATACTATATCAATCATATTCATTCCTAATTATTCAAAGCTAAAGCTAGGGTTTGGAGTTTATACCTTCCTTGGAGAGTGGAGAATCAAGAGAATGACTTGGAATCACCCTTAAAGTCCTTATCCAAGCTTAATCTAAACAAAACTTCAAGAACACAAATTTTAGTTCTTGAAAAACACTATTCACCATCTTCTTCCATGATTTATAGAAAAAGATTGGCTTGGAATTAGAAGCTTAAACTTATAGGAAGTATGTAACTATCCATGGGGAAGCTTAAATAAATACCTTGCTAAATATTAAGTGGTGGAGCTTGGATCTTCATTTTGTTAAGAAAGAAGCCGAGAGCTTGATGAAGAAATGAAATATCTTTGTGTTTTGTGAGTTGTTTGCTTGGTTACTAGCTTTTGATTTTGGTAAATTACCTTTTTAACCATGAAATTTGTGTGGTTATTAATCAACCACACCTCCTTCCCTTATGTCATGCTTAGGTCATCCTCATGATGTCATCCTCCCCTCCTTGTCCTCTTCTCATTGGTTGGGTGACATCATCCTCTCTAATCCCTTTGATTAACTTCCTAATTGTTTGCCTAATGACCGCTGATCTGTTATACGGTTCGCTTAACTTTCGTTTTCGTTTATCGTTTGAGGGATCATACCCGGGATCTTATTACTTAGGTTCCCTTAACCTTTCTCAATATATTGTATTCCTTTTATGATCCTCTCTTATAATCCTTTAATTTAAATCCTTTTTATCCTATTACCTTATACTCAATTCTTTCTGTATCTAGTGGATTTCCGGGAAAAATCAAAGTGTTCGGAATTGGATTCTGACGATCTTTACATACACTTATATACCACATAGAGTACTAATAATATCCCAGAAGATCAATAACAGAACCCCTACATAGTGTGGCATGAAAAGTTTTCTCATTCTGTATAATCTGCAAAATCACTATTCATAAGGGTTTCAAAATTTCCAAAAATTGGGGTTATTACAGACTTGGTCCTTCAGCAGCCCTAATGAGCCTCTCCATACCAATATCTACTTCTTGAACTAATCTTTTTTCAGCACCTTGGACATTTTGAGTAGATGATCTTGATCTTGATAGCCTAGCCTCTGTCTCCCCCTTAGTCTTGTTGGCAGGCATGAGAAGGGGAGTAGGAGCCTCATAGGTTTAGGAAGTGTAGGCAATAGAATATTAAGTTTACCCTTGATGGCTCCCAAAGCAACTGAATTTTGCATTTGTAGGTGCTTGTGGGAGTCCACCAAGGCTTGAATGTCTGCCTGTTGACTCTTCACCAGTGTAGTGAGAGTATGCACTTGAGTTGTGAGTTGGTCATTTGAAGCTTGAAAAGTGGAGACTTGACCTTGAAGAGACTGAATTTGAAGATTTGTGGAGCCAAAAGTTCCTTCCACAGCTTGTTTGATGCCTTCCATAAGCAGTGCACAAGGCTCATATCTTGATTGGTGGAGCTGGTCCAGCTTGATCTTGGCATCATTTGAATGAGTGATTTGCTGTTGGAGCACTGTATGAAGAGATATGAAGGATTGTTTGAGATCTTTGACTTCCTTTTCAATGGTAGTAAGATCCATCCTTGACATTTGATCAACAAAATGCTTGAACTTTGAGGTGATCTGTACTTGAGATGGTATAATCTCATCCACTTTCTCCTTCACCAGCTTCCTTACCTTGTCTTCATGACCAGTCAACTTGAGTTCTAGAGGTTTATCAAATAGGTGAAAAGCCTTGAGTTGAGCTTTGTAGACCTCAATTACTGCATCATAGACATCCTGTGGAGTCAAAATCTTGGCATTGCTTCCAAGAATAGTAACATATTCATCCCTAAACCTAGCCAAGACTTGATCCATCTCCAACATAAAATCTTGTGATAGCCATGCATCTACATTCCCATCTTGCTCTGCATCATTCACAATCTTCTCCTTCTGTTTTTTAACTTCTTCATTTTATGTGAGCATAATGGCTTGATAGTCTTGATTGCTTATGTTAGAAGTGAGTAGATGTTGTGAGATATTTGCTAAACCAGAAATCTGCTTAACAAGAAGATCATCTACAGATGTAGGTTGAGAGCGAGATTCTTGCAGCCATTGAGAGAGAATGTGTGGTTGTTGAGGTTGTGAGGTGGATGGTTGAGCTGTTGAGGGATCAGAACAACTTGTGACTAAAGTCACAGTTTTACTCACAGATTGCTCTGTGTTTATGACCAGTTGTTGTTCCACACTAGTAGTGGGAACCTTAAATTGAATTGGAGGGGATTTGACTGGGTTATTGTCATGTACACCAATCTCAAACCCTTGTGCTTCTTGCAAAGCAGTGTCACATGAATGTGATAAACTTACCTCTTCCATAGCTGGGTCATTGGCAATTGTACTTCTAGCATCAACTGCTAATATAATTTCTGCTAGGGTTTTGAGGGGAGTTGATTCTACATGAGGAACTTTCAATTAAATTGAAGAGGATTTAGATAGTTTTCCCTCACGAGTACTACCCTCAAACCTAACAGTCTGTGAAGACTAATTTGCACATGAAGGTTCATTTGTAACATCCATGGGGTCTTCAGCAAAAACTAATGAATCTCCCATGGTTTTGATGGTGTCATCAAGGTCTACCCCAGCTAGTAGCCTCTCACCATCTGATTGTAGTGTCTGGGTGGTGAAAAAGGTTTATTGAACCAAGTCAGTTGATTTAGCTTGCACTTGAGAATTGGATTCAAGTGTTATAGGTGGAGAAGAAATTTGTGAGATTAGAAGTTATTGTTCAGAAGTGAGTGTTGGCAACTCCCCCTGAATGGATTAGGGAGCTTCAAAAGATGAGCCCTCACTGTGTGCCATCCTTATTTCTTCTACCATACACTTGGATTTGATCAAGTGCAGGCTGTGCAGACTCTATAAATGATGCATTGGGGTGAATGCCCTTTTCAATAGACACACCCTGTTGAGAGGATGTATCTAGAGTCTGTTTAATCCCCATATTTACAACTACATCCTTTTGGGATGACATAAAGGTGGTTTGAGTGATCAACTCAGATTTCTTACTGTTCTTTGTTCTCTTGACCAAGGTGACTCAGTTTCTGTTTGGTCCTCACCACTCTCATTCATAACTGTTAAGGTTACCTCCTTTCTCTTCCGTTTACTCACCTCATCCTTTTGAGAAGATGAGGTGGTTGGTTTCCTAGATACTAATGATTTTGAAGAAACAGGCTCAACATGGGTAGGTTCCTATGGGTGTGCCTGTGTTTGTTCTTTCACAGGCTCATGAACCATTGCTGTACTAAGTTGACTTACACTAGTTCTCATGTCTGACATAAAATAATGGTAAGTCTTGAATTTTTCAGTCATGAAAGGTGTTAACTTAAGACTTACTGGAACCTTATTTTTAGTAAGAAGTGATCCAAATAGAATTTTAGATGCTTACAATTGCTAATTACTGACCTATTTACTCATTCTAGCATATGTATGTCATTAACTTTATAGTTTAAAGCTGACATAATAAATCTAGGTAGAAAAATTTCCTTACCTCTTGACTCCAATGGCATTGTTAGCCTGGTGCTCAATTTCTCCAGTATGTAGTGTCCCACATTGATCTGTTTGTTGTGGGCTATTTAGTAGACCAGCTTCTGGATAACACTTGATATATTGTCAAACCCTGACTTCCTACAGGTGAAGGCCCTTATTAATGAGTCAAAAAGAAAGGATCATTCCCTCCTTAGATGGTTCTTGTTCATACTGGCCAGGTTGATCTTCTCAGAGTATTTGATGAAGTCCATAAATTCATACAGCTCATCCTGAGTTGGAGCCTCCACCATCTTGTCAGTAGTGATTCCTAATGCCATATTGACGTCATCCTCAAGGATCTCTACCTGTTTCCCTTTGATTGTGCAGTTTATCACAATTGTTGCAGCCTGGTTCTCATGCACAACTGTCCTTGTTGTTGCTGTGTTCCTAAAGTCCTGTAACACATCCAAGTACAACAAATGATTAGCAGTAAGAGCTTCTACGAAGTAGGTCTCAGATAGGAACTTGACAAAACATTGTAAAATTTTAGGTGTTTGGTTTGCATCCAGAAATGCAAGGAAGTTGGTCTCCTTTGGGATGAAGGGTACAATATTGTTGGCTGCCATTGATATGAGTTTAAAGTTTAGTGGGTAAAAGAAATTATTGAGAAAGAAGGGAAAACGAGAGAAAATTGGTTTTGGATTGAAAAGCAAGGTCACTTGAGATCTCGAAAGTTGTAAGTATGTATATGTATTGAGATGTCTGGGTATTTATAGTAAAAGTAAATGACTTGTCGAGAACTCAAAATAGATGTTTGGAATGATAAGCTTAACGAGAAGTCATTTTAAGAAATGAATGATATATCAATAAGTCATTTTATTTATTCTTGTAGAGAAATAAAAAATAAGCTTAACGAGATGTCAGATAAATACCCAGTTTGTCCAAAATGAACTGAATTTGATTCCAAATTTTTATTTGCATAAATCAAAATAAAATCAGAATAAATTTACCAAAAGTGCTTTACCAAAATAATTTATTAAATTAAATTATTTCAGTTCTGAGTGATTGATAAGTCTGAAAGTTATACTTGTAGAGAACTCTGTGAGTTAACACAACTAGAGAACTCTATAATGACTTATCGATCAGGCATAATTAAGCTTATCGAGAAGTCACTAGAGAAGCCAGTAAATTGACTTATCGAGAACTCACTCGAGAAGTCTTAAAATGACTTGTCAATAAGTGAGTTAGACTTATCGAGAACTCAGTTCTCTATATACTTTTGATCATTTAAGTCTGCCTTGTGTTAATTTTACATATTAAAGATGTAAATTAACAACTTAGCAATTTACTTAGAATTTGGAAAAATTCCAAGTTAAATTTTTGTTTTTGAAAAATAAATATGCAAAGATTTATGAAATATTTATAATTCATATTTCAATTAATTTCCAATTAAATCAATTTAGTTTTAATTTACTAGAAATTAATCTGCTACAACACATTAGCTGAGTTCTTGCCTTACGATGAAGAATTAAGCATTCCAATTTCACCTAAAAGTCTAGTGAAAGTTGCTTCATCCAAAGGTTTAGTAAAAATGTCAGCTAATTGTTTTTCTGTTAGAATAAAAATGAGCTCAATTGTACCATTTGTAGCATGTTCTCTAATAAAATGGTACCTTACATCAGTTTGCTTTGTTCTAGAATGATTAACTGGATTAGCCACTATAGATATATCACTGGTATTGTCACACATAATTGGAATTTTTTATAACACTAGGCCATAGTCCATTAGTTGATTTCTAATCTAAAGCACTTGAGCACAACAACTTCATGTAGCTATATATTCAGCCTTTGCTGTAGAAGTTGATACAGATTGTTCTTTCTTGCTATACTAGGATACAAGTCTTTGTCCCAGAAATTGACAGCTTTCACTAGTACTCTTTCTTTCAACCCTACATCCAGCAAAATCTGCATCTGTATAGCCAACAGCTTCAAAACCAGTTCCCTTAGGATACCATAATTCCAAGTTTGGAGCCCCTTTCAAGTATCTGAAAATCCTCTTTACAACCATCAAATATGATTCTTTTGGATTGGCCTTAAATCTTGCACATAGACATGTTGCAAACATGATGTCTGGTCTACTTGCAGTTAAGTAAAGCAATGATCCAATCATTCCTCTATAGCTTGAAATATCTAAACTCTTTCCTTTCCTGTCACACCCCAATTTTAACAAAAGTCACTATATGAATAATCACAATAGTTAACAAAAGAAAATAAATACACCGAATCCAAGATCTTACAGTTTAGGGTTTGGAACAGCCCAATACTATTAACTATTACAACCTGATTTCAATATCGAGTCCTCACACAAAATGATCACTATTTTACCTGAGCTCGAACATATGAATCGACATCACAAGTCTTACGTGATGTCTGCTTGAATCTAACCATATCTGCTAGCTGAAATATCAGGGTGAAAGCAAGTAGTGAGCCAAATGCTCAACAAGTGCTATAATATACATAAACAAGAATAATAACAATGGAAATGAAAGATTCAACAATATAGTAACAAGAGATAAACTTTCAGGGTGATGGCATCTTTTATTTGTAACAAAACAATTAAAAACCATTTCTTTATCAAAACCATTTTATGACGCTACGGATTACAGCCGGTGATCAGCCGCGAAGTAATCCCGAACCTCGCTGGTTTCTAGAACATTAATGGGATCCCTAGGCAACCTTTAAGCCTATAATTTAAAAGCGGAAAGGACTTGCGTCTCAGTCCAGGTCTACTATTTAAAGAAAACATTCGTCCCCCTTTGGGACTGAAAATCCACTTTTAACTTTTCATTTAAAAAAAACTGATGCCAAGTGACGGTTAATTTCTTAAACAGTGAACATCTTTATCAAGGGTTCTAGATCAACTTAGAAGCACATGGAATAGGTTCAATAAATTTTAAGGTCGTGATCAACTAGACTTATACCTTATCAATGGAATTGTAAAGATTCTATTCACAAGGGATTTGGTAATGAGGTTTAATAGGGTTATTGAATAGTATAAAGGAACTAAGTCAAACTAGGTTCAATGTAGTGGTTCCAGATAAGATATAGGTATTTAAAATATAAAGAAGGTGAGCATCAGTTCAAAGTATAGTAGGGTGTCATGGTTTAAGGATAAGAATAGAGTTATCAAGCATATATGACAACTTTGAGGAATAACTGACTTTTAAGTGTCAAGATAAGGTTACTAAATATAACTTATACAGGGTTCAGCATCACAATTACTTTGGTATACTAGCATGGTATGACTTTTGAATTACTTGCATAGCAATCTCCAAGTAAAGTTAAACTACTTGCAATAGATACTTGAGGATTCATGGCACTTGCATATAATACGAAAGATAGTTTGGAAACCACTAGGACCATGTATACATGTATATCAAGGTGATTAAGAATACTCGCATCATATATAAAGTTGGGTTAACACACACTTGCAGTGTAAACAAAAAAAAGGTAGGTTGAAACACTTGCCTTGAGAAAGGCTTGACTTGACTAGCAGGTGGGAGCAACTGGGAGCTTTACTCGACTTTAATGGAAAGTTTACCCTCGTCTCGAGACCCTACACAAAATAATAATAACCTCATTATAATAAAGTCTCAACAACTCAACCTAATTATAAACCGAAATTAAGCACATTGGCACTTAGGCCTATATACACATACATGCTTACAATTACCTTATAAGAATAATAGTTCACATAGCCACATATGCTCACATAACACATTTAAGTAAATAATAATACATCAACACACTATATTGCATCACTAAGATTGGATGATCTCACTGCACTTACTCAAGTCACTTAGTTATGCTAAACTAGTCAAAACTCCTAATATTGACCTCATAACTCGAAGTGCCTTTTTTAAACCATCAAGTTCCTATTGACCTTGACCTAGGCCCTACACTCTAATGACCTTAAACTATCTTACAACTATGATGGTCAACCTAGGCCTCACTCATAAGTGCTCTAAAACTAAATGTTTAGTGAATGTGCTCATTATAGTGATTTCAGGATGACATCAATGGGTTTTTGAGTACAATTGACACCCTTACACCTCAAGTTTACCTTCCAAACTTCTACACTAGACTCTTCTGATCATAAGGTAACTCCCAAACTTGGTGTGACTCAAATGCCTAGCTTGGGCCTCCCTAGGCCTACGCTTAAAGTCCATGGTTCCCCTGTTTTCTAGTCATAAAAGTGTCCTGTTTTGCACTAACTTGTGACAGATGATTCTAACTCAATTCCTATGAAATATTGCTGGAAAAACACCTCTGACACTCCCTCTAACTAGGGCAAACAAGGTCCTAGTGAGGGCCTACCCATGACATGGTCAAAACTCCTCATTTGTAGGTTGCAATAAAATTGTCCCCTGCTGGACAGATTTAATGTTTTCACTCGTGCACCTACCCAAACAACCTACAAACCTCTATCAAACATATAAAATCTGAATTATACCCCTAGTAATAGCTTCTGGTGACTTGGGACTCAAAGTGCATTGCAATGACAAGGTCAAATCGCACCCTAAACATCATGTTACCAAACCGAAAATCTGCAAAATTTAATGTACCCTTTCCACCATGATTTCCCACTTGAAAAACTGAAAATCATGTTACCTAGAATTAACCATAACTAATATGATCACTTACCATGCAAAGAGTTTATCAAGTTTTTATTTCCAAATCCAAGCTATTATCACATAAACACACAAAAATCAAACAAAGCAACAAGAATACCATCCATTCGGCTCCTAACAAGTCATGGCCGAATGGATTAGGGTAAAAACAACATTTGCACAAGTGTGACACACTCATGTCTAGCCATTCTCAACCCCATGATAATATATCTCATGGTGAAAGCCTTAGATTCACAAGAATCAAGGGTGTTCACTTTGAGTTTAATAAAACACTACCATGCAAGATTAAAACGTAGATTTTTCATCATAACTCTTTGGATTATAAATGATCAATATATGGGAAGTGAGATTACTTAATGGAGGGTGGATGTTTGAATAAAAAATAAAGGAGAATGGGGGGTGGGGGCTTCGGCCGAGAGAGGGTCGAGAGAGGAAGAAGGGAGGAGATGAGGGAGAGTGAGTGTGGTGTGGTGGTGAAAATTATGACAACTTGTCTTTGGTTTTGAGTTTTAATTTGACTAAAATGTGAGTGGAATTGAGAATTGACAAAAGTAACCCTCTAGCAATCTTGTGTCAATTTGCATACAAGGATAAAAAAGTAACTTGGCTAGTGAAGTAGTAGTTAGTGGGTTTGGAATTTCCAAATTTGCCCTTATCTTGTGTTGGGAGCAAAATGCATGCATGGGCAACTAAGTAAATTGCAAATTAACAATTAACTAATCCATATAAAACAATTTCAATAAATATAAATGCACTTCCATAAATCACAAAAAATATATTATAAAATAACTTATGATTTTAGAAATTTAATGATATAAGATTTGAAAATTTATTGTTAAAGATTTTTAAAAATCGATTTTTCATATAGAATGAAATACTTTTGATTATCATTAAAAAAATACTAAATAATAAGATTTTCCTTTCAAATTTTTTTATATAAACTAATTGTTGGGAATATGTTGTGAACTTGATGATTACATTAACAAAACATCTTAGTAGATTCAACTTAGTGAAAAATGTAGCACTCGACGGATAATCAAATATAGTCCCGACGGATGACTCAATATAGTCCCGGCGGATAATGATTTGACATCCATCCAGTGAGTAGCTTATGTAACAATAAGTCATGTAGCACATTTCTGCAAACACCTTTGTATAGATTCTATAGTAGCATAAAAGTCATGTTGACTTTAATAAGATATGCAGAATAGGTTAATTAATTGTAAATTAAGATGTCTTGTAATTCTACATAAATGAAATGAAGTCAAGTGTCAAAAAGATACCCGACGGATGATTAACAAAGCTACCCGACAGATGATCAACAAGGCAACCCGATGGATGATAATCATGTACTCGACGGATGATCAATTCAAACATCTGTTGACAGTGACAACACAGTCACATGCATCGAGTGTTTGCAAAAGGAATGTGGCAGCCTATTCAGCTAGGTGTTTGAGAACAAATAAGCATGACCATTTCCATGCTATTATGAAGATATTCAAAGATACTGGAATAGAGTTGTGAAGCAGCATGATATTAGACTTGATAGGTTTTGTTTTATTATCTTGTCTTATTACTATGTAATCTTGGTGATATATAAACCAAGAGCAGTAAGTAGAGCAATAAGAAGACTAAGCAAATACATTCTCAGAGAAACAATTGGAAGCTGAATCCTATAACATTTCTCTGTAAATTTAGTTGTTCATATTTGTATGTAGCTGTGAGCTATTCAAGCTTTACAGGGTTCTCTTGATATATATATATATATATCTGGTGGATACATTCAAATCAACCAGAAAGTTTTTAAAGACTTCTGTTTTTTTATTACTTGTGTTTTGATTTATCTAACTCTTCATTCCGCACTTTGCAAATCAAACACTTATATATTATTAAGTTATAACCAATTTACTTTAATCTCAAAAAGTAGCTAGAATTACATTCAACCCCCCCCCCCTTCTGTAATTCTTGTTGTATTGTTAGGGACTAACAATTGGTATCAGAGCAAGCTCTTGAAGCACAAAGAGTTTAAAGATCACAACAAATAGCAAGATGAACAAGAAGGATGTTGGAATCAAGATTCCTTTTCTGGACAAAGATAATTACCATCACTGGAAGGTAAAGATGCATCTTCATTTACTTTCTCAAGATGAGGCCTATGTGGATTTTATAGAGAGAGGTCCTCACGTACCAATGAGAGCTGCAACTGGAAATGAGCCATCAGTTCCCAAGCCAAGGCATGAATGGTCAGATCCTGATATTGAGCAAGTCAGGAAAGACAAGAAGGCCATGAATATTTTATTCAATGGAGTTGATGGTGACATGTTTGACAACATCATCAATTGCAAGACGGCCAATGAGGTTTGGGACACCATTCAAATAATCTGATGGCACTGAACAAGTTAGAGAAAACAAGATGCAGTTACTAATTCAGCAATATGAGCATTTCCACTGAGAAGGAGGTGAAACTCTCACTGATATCTTTAGTAGATTTCAAAAGCTATTATATGCTCTGAAGCTGCATGGAAGAGTCTACCAAACCAAAGACTCTAACCTCAAATTCCTGAGATCCCTTCCAAAAGAATAGAAACCAATGACAGTCTCCTTGAGAAATTCACAAGAATACAAGGAGTTTACATTAGAGAGACTGTATGGCATTCTAAAGACTTATGAGCTTGAAATAGAGCAAGATGAAAGAATGGAGAAAGGGAGAAAGAAAGGAGGGTCCATTGTACTGGTTGCTGAGTTAGAAAAAGAGAAGGAGATGAAGATAGAAGCTGTTGAGTCTACTTCAAAGGTCTGTGAAAACAAGGGCAAGGGGATGGTAGCAGAAAATGAAGATTCATTGAGCGAAGATGATATGGATGATATTAATGAACATCTTACATTTCTTTCCAGAAGATTTGCCAAGCTCAAGTTCAAGAAGAACTTTGGAGCAGCTAAGCCAGATAGAAACATGGTGGATAAATCAAAATTTAAATGTTTCAAATGTGGCTTGGTAGGGCACTTTTCCAGTGAGTGTAGAAAGTCAGATTCCAGCAAGAAAAAGTTTGAGCCTGTGGATTATAAACATAAGTATTTTGAGTTGCTCAAACAGAAGGAAAGGGCTTTTATTACACAAGAAAGTGACTGGGCAGCAGATGGTCTGGATGAGGATGAAGATGTCAGCTATGTTAATCTAGCCCTAATGGCCAAGTGTGATAAAACAGAGACACATTCTTCTAGTAATCAGGTAATCACCACTAACCTTGCACATTTATCTAAAGCTAAGTGTAATGATACAATTAATGACATGTCTACATAATTATATCATTTGCGTGTTACACTTAAGTCCCTCACTAAGGAAAATGCTAAAATCAAAGAAAACAATTTGTTTTTAAGTGAGAGGATTAATGTGCTAGAGTCTCGGTTTATTGAATTTGAAAAATTGAGAATAGAATGTAAGATTGCTGAGGAGGAATTAACTGATTCCTTGAAGAAAGAAGAAATTTTGAAAAAGCAGCTTGATCGTGAACATGAGGTGATTATGGCATGGAAATCTTCCAGAGATGTCCATGCTCAAATCACCAAAGTTCAAGGTATTGAGTCTTTTTGTCATGCATCTAGGAAAAAGAGTAAAGAGAAGTTAGAATCCAATTTGGTTGAAGGATTGCTAACAGATGTAGACTCGAAGGATGATGAAAGTCATCCGTCAAATAATCAAAAAGGTTATCTGCTGAGTGACATAAATCCTCATCCGTCGGCTGTGAGCAAACCTGTGAGTAAAGCCAAACTTGCCAAGTTAAATGAAAAATATGGATCTATTTCCAAAAACTTTATTTCAGGATAATCTAGTCAAGTGAAGGAGGAGAAGAAAGTGAATGTTGGTCATCTGTCCATCAAGCAATTGAATGAAAGACTAGAAAAGATTGAGGTTAAAACAAAATCTAAAAAGAAAAAGAATAGAAATGAGAAAGTAGGGATTAACAAATATAAAAACTACACACCTGATAAGTATGCTCTTAGAAAAATCTGTGTTAAGTGTGGTAGTGTTAATCATCTGTCTGTTAATTAAAAACTTGCCATGCCTATTTCCATAACTGTACCGCCTTCTTTTCCCAACATGAGTGCTATGCTTTTTATGCCTTTGAATGCTATGTCTACACAGAATATGAATGCACAATTTGCTAATATACCATTTGCACCTAATCCTTATTATGCTGCATTTAATATGCCTCAAATGCCATTTAGCATGCCCTACTGGAATAACATGTTTGCAAATAGCATGCCATTTCCTATTTAATCAAAATATGCATGATAATTCTGTCTTAATGAATGGTTTCAAAGGTTCAACTTAGATGACTAAGGATGAATCTGATATCCCCAAGTCAAATGAGTTCAAACCTAAGAAACAAAAGAAGAAAGCTAACAAAGAAGGACCCAAGGAAACTTGGGTACCAAAATCAACTTGATTTGATTTTAATGTGTGCAGGGAAACAGAAAAAATCTGTGGTACTTGGATAGTGGTTGTTCAAGACATATGACTGGAGATTCTACCCTGCTCACAGAGTTCAAGGAAAGAGTTGGCCCAAGTATTACTATTGGAGATGAGATCAAGGGTTATACTGTGGGATATGGCTTGATTTCAAAAGACAATGTCATCATTGAGGAGGTTGCCTTAGTGGATGGTCTCAAGCATAATTTGTTGAGTATCAGCCAGCTTTGTGATAAAGAAAATTCAGTAACCTTCACTACAGAAGCCTGTGTTGTGACAAACAAGAGGAGCAACAAAGTGGTTCTCATTGGAGTGAGAAAAGGAAATGTGTACCTAGCCGACTTCAACTCATCAAATGCAGAATCTATTACTTGTCTTCTCAGTAAAGCAAGTCAAGATGAAAGTTGGCTATGGCACAAGAAGCTATCCCATCTAAACTTCAAGACCATGAATGAGCTTGTAAAGAAAGAACTGGTTAGAGGTATTCCCCAAGTGGAGTTTTCTAAGGATGGACTGTGTGATGCTTGCCAAAAGGTAAAGCAGATCAAAGCATCATTCAGAAAGAAGCTTGATTCAACAATTGAAAAACCTTTGCAACTGCTATACATGGATTTTTTTGGACCAGTCAATGTGTTGTCCATCTCAAGGAAAAGATTTTTCCTAGTAATTGTAGATGATTTCTCAAAGTTCTCTTGTACATATTTCCTAAAGTCTAAAGATGAGGCTAGTGAAATCATCATCAATCACATAAGGCAAGTCAACAATCATCCTAATTTTAAAGCTAGAAGAATCAGGAGTGACAATGGAACTGAGTTCAAGAATTCTGTTATGAGAGTATTTTATGAAGAGAATGTGATTATGCATGAGTTTTCAGCAGCAAGAACTCCACAACAAAATGAAGTAGTAGAAAGAAAGAACATATCATTTATTGAAGCTGCAAGGACAATGCTTGAAGAATCAAAGTTACCAACATATTTCTGGGCTGAAGCTGTAAATACTGCATGCTACACTCAGAATATTTCTTTGGTCAATCAGGAAAAATGCATGACTCCCTACCAATTATTCAAGAACAAGAAGCCAACTCTAAATTTTCTTCATGTCTTTGGCTGCAAATGTTATATCTTGAGAAATCAAATTGATCAAAATGGGAAGTTTGATGCTAAAGCAGATGATATATTGTGTTTGATGATAAAAAGATTGAAGGACTACAAGATGGAGATTACCATGAGAGCCTCAAGTTTGACAATGTGGAGATGGTTAGTGATGACAGTGATGATGAAAGTGATCAAGAAACTACAACTAAGGAAAGTGCAGAAAAATCTACTACCAATGAAGCTAATAACTCAGCATCCATCGAGTTACAAAATGCTTCATCCGTTGGTAGACAATCTGCATCATCCATCGGGAGACAATCAGCTTCATTCGTCGGAACTCAAAATTCACTATCCATCGGGTCATCAAAAGAAGCTGTTCTGTCAATATTGAAGGGTTTTTAGCACATAAACATAATGAAAACGTAAATTTAAATCTTAAAAAAAAACGAAACCCTCCGCAGGATCCATGTGAAAAATAATATTTAATTCCTAGTTCAGTATGTTTACCTTAAGAAGCTTTACGTTAATGGAAAGATGGAGGTCTTTAATAGCGATCCAAGAACGATGAACGGAAATCCCTAGCAGCTGCTCCTCAACTGTGAAGCACTCCACCGGTATCCACCAAGAGTACAATGTGATGGAGGAGGAAGAGGTTGAGAGAATTAGTTGCCTCCCTCTTGTTCTACTTTAGAATTAGGGTTAATTATTTTGGTTTTATTTTTTGGCAAATAGGCTTTATAATAGTATATTTATAGGCAAAATTTTCAGCTGAAAATTTCCCATAAAATATTATTATTATTAGCCCTTTAATTGATTATTCTTATTAACCAATTAACTAATAATTAAAATACCTTTTAATCATTAATCCCTTTTCTAAACACTTTAGAAAAATAATTCTCTCACTTGATTTAATTTCCAAAATTAAATTCTTAATTAATAATATTAAGAATTAATTAAATCTCATTTAATCAATTATTAAATCTTCTAATTAATTATTTATTTCACGAATAAATAATTACCAGCCATTATTAATTAATTCCTCCACCATTAAATCATTCTCTTTTATGGTGTGACCCTGTAGGTTCAATATTAGGCCGGTAGTAGAAATAAATAATAATAAAACTATTTTATCATTATTTATATAAATTCTCTAATTCATTAAATATGATTAATTAATAAATTAATCATATTTATTCTACATCGTGAGGGATACTTCTCAGCATATCGCGACTATCCGGATAATACGAATTCACTGCTTAGAATACCAAGAACCTATTCAGTGAGTAGTTACCGTACAATCAATTCCTTCTACCCTGCAATGTCATGATTAAATACAAGGCATGGAACTTGTGTCAAGCCTATCTTATTTAATCATTTGCTTTCCCATTCACTATGCTTAGTTCTGTTTAATGTAAATTAGAAACTCCTTTCTAATTTCATTCACTCTGGCCAGAGATTCCTGAACTAGCATAAGTGGATCAACATTGAACATTCTCTTCCTTCACTGGAAGGGGTAGATCCTTTATTGATCATACACTATCTTCGTGTACAAATTCCTATACCTAGTAGAGCCCTTATAATTGTCCTTGGAGACTAAGAACTAAACCAAAACATAGTTCAGTGTACATAAGATGACTATGATGACCTCAAGTCTAAGGATACTTGTACAACTATCACTATGTGAACAACTGCTGACACGTGAGTGAACTCCATCAGTTGTTCAGCTGTGTGAGTCATGTTCAGTGAACTTATTCTATAATAATCACCTACATACTAGCTATAGTGTCACCACACAAATGTCTATGAGAACAGACATCTTTCATAATGAAGCAAGCATAGTATGTACCGATCTTTGTGGATTACTAATTACCAGTTAGTAATCCTACGACCAGGAAATATTTAAGTTTAGAGTTATCATCTTTTAGGTCTCATTATTATGATCTCATCATAATCCATAAAAAGCTTTACTCTAAACTATGGTATATCTTATTTAAACACTTAAATAGATAAAGCCCGCAATAAAACCAAAACAAGTCTTTTATTAATATCAATGAAATCAAAACAGATTACATAAAAGTTATTCCTAAAATATCATACATGATTGGACTTAGGACACATCTCTTTCAATCTCCCACTTGTACTAAAGCCAATCACTCTGGTATCTAATTCCCATCTTGTCTTTGGACGATCAAAGTGACTTTGAGAAAGTGGCTTTGTTAAAGGGTCTGCTATGTTGTTATGTGTGTCAACTCTCTTGACGTCTCCTCTTTCAATATAATACAAGAAATGTTACCGCGCTCCCACTAACCTTTTTTTAGACAAATGGTTCATCTATGTTTTTGATAAAACCAAACTCTTTGATTGTCTCATCAAAACGGATGTTCCATCTACGAGAAGCTTGCTTTAAACCATATATGGTTCGCAACAACTTACACACTAGGTGTTCATTTCCCTTGGAAAGAAAACCCTCTCGTTGTGTCATATACACTTCCTCTTCAAGTTTCCCATTGAGGAAGGCCATTTTCACGTCCATTTGCCAGATCTCATAGTCGTAGTAAGCAGCAATCGCAAGAAAAATCCGAATTGATTTTAACAGGGCTACAGGCAAAAAAGTTTCATTAAAGTTAATCCCTTGCCTTTGTCTGAATCCTTTTGCCATGAGCCTGGCCTTATAGGTCTCCACCTGCCCATCTGCTCCAATCTTTCTTTTGTATACCCAATTACACCCAATAGGCTTAACACCTTCAGGCGCCTCAACCAGAGTCCATACTTGGTTGGTATACATAGATTCCATTTCGGAATTCATGGTACTATGCCATTTCTCTGAGTCAACACTACTCATAGCCTCTTTATAGGTCACAGGATCGTCATCATCAATGATTGACAACTCATTGTCATTCTCAATGACAAGGCCATAATACCTCTCAGGTTGGTCAGACACTCTCCCTGACCTACGAATGGGCTGTTCTATAGAAGGTTATTCAGTCTAAACAGGTGTTTCCACTTGATCCGTAGTAGTTTGTGCTTCTTGAACTTCATCAAGTTCAATTTTGCTCCCACTGTTTCCTTCAAGGATAAACTGCTTTTCCAAGAAGGTAGCATTTCTGGAGACAAACACCTGATGATCGGTGTAAAAGTAATACCCTAAAGTCTCTTTAGGATATCCACAAAATTATATTTTACAGATCGAGATTCCAGCTTATCTGGGTCAACTTTCTTGACATAAGCTGGACATCCCCAAATCTTAACGTGTTTAAGACTCGGTTTCCTTTCTTTCCATATCTCATATGGAGTTTGAGGAACAGATTTGGAAGGCACCTTATTCAGTAAATATGCTGAGGTTTCCAATGTATAACCCACAGGAATACTGGAAGATTCGCATAGCTCATCAAGGACCGAACCATGTCTAACAAAGTTCGATTTCTCCTTTCAGATACCCCATTTAACTGTGGAGTATATGGAGGAGTCCATTGGGAGACTATACCATTTTCTTTGAGATAACCTAGAAACTCTCCATTCAAGTATTCACCACCTCGATTTGATCGAAGAGTTATAATACTATGTTTGGTTTGTTTCTCCACTTCATACTTATATTCTTTGAACTTTTCAAAGGCTTCAGACTTGTGTTTCATCAAATACACATAATCTAGATCGATCATCTATGAAAGCAATGAAGTATGAAAATCCACCCATGACTTGCGTAGACATTGGTCCACATACATCTGTGTGTACCAATCCTAGAAAATCTGCAGCCCTCTCTCCATGTCCACTAAATGGAGATTTGGTCATTTTACCCAATAGACAAGACTCACATGTAGGATATGATTCAAAATCAAAGGGGTCAAGTAACCCTTCCTTATGCAATGTCTGCAGTCTATTTTCACTAATATGACCAAGTCCGTAATGCCACAAGAAAGTGAGATTTTCATCATACCTTTTTCTTTTATTAGTATGTTCAATTAGTAGTAAATTATGCTCTACGTCACATACATACAAACCATTGTTTAAAATACCACCTCCATAAAGAACGTTATCTCTAAGAATTGAACATTTATTATTCTGAATAACAAACGAAAATCCAGCCAAGTCTAACATGGAATAGAAAAAAATTCCTCACAATCGAGGGAATAAAATAACAATTATTTAGAACAATAGTCTTGCCCGTAGGCATATGTAAATGAAATGATCCTACAGCTTCAGCAGCAACTCTTGCTCCATTTCCCATCCGTAGAATCACCTCCTCTTCTTCAAGAGTCCTACTTCTCCTTAGTCCCTACAACGAATTGCAAATATGAGAACCACAGGTGGTATCTAATACCCAAGTAGAAATTTGACTTAGTGACATATTAACTTCGATCATGAACATACCTGAATCAGAAGCGGTAGTCTCACTACCCTTCTTCTTCAATTCTGCAAGGTAAACCTTGCAGTTCCTCTTCCAGTGCCCCACCTTGTTACAGTGAAAGCAAACAGCTTTGCTCTTGGGGTCTTCAGCTTTTGGTGGAACCGGCTTTTTCTCACCTACTTTCTTCTTCTTGGAAGGGTTCTTTTCCTTTTCTTAGGATTGGAACCTTCACCAATTAGAAGAACATAACTCTTCTTAGGGGGAAAATTTGATTCCGCAGTCTTTAACATGTTGTGGAGTTCAGGCAGGCTGACATCCAGCTTATTCATGTGAAAGTTCACAACAAACTGCGAGAACGAACTCGGAAGTGATTGCAAGACCAAGTCTTGGCTCAGCTCCCCATCCATAGCAAAACCAAGTTGTCCAAGACGTTCAATCAAATTGATCATCTTAAGTACATGGTCATTCACAGATGATCCCTCAGACATCCTACAACCGAACAGTTCCTTGGATATCTCATATCGAGCTGTCCTCCCTGCCATATCATACAACTCTTGTAGATGCATAAGGATAGTGTGAGCATCCATATGCTCATGTT
Source organism: Apium graveolens (assembly GCF_009905375.1). NCBI lineage: Eukaryota > Viridiplantae > Streptophyta > Magnoliopsida > Apiales > Apiaceae > Apium > Apium graveolens. The sequence continues at coordinate 43,769,087 of NC_133656.1, read as the reverse complement.
GCTTCTATAGCTCAATGTTCATGGAAGCTAGCATGATGCATTGAGCAACATTTGCATCATCTATCCACTTAGATACACAACATATTCATCATTATGTGCATCGCTAGCAGGTTCAGTAGGCTTAGGTGAGTCAAACACATATTCCAGCTTCTCAACCCTGAGAACAATTCTCAAGTTTTGAAGCCAGTCAGCAAAATTAGGACCTGTCAACTTGTGAGCATCTAGTATACTCCGGAGTGATAGTATAGAAGACATAACGAATATAGTAAATCTGTAAATGATGAACACATAACAACACTTATCAAATATTCAATTTCATTTCAAAACACTATATGAATCGGGTCTTTATTCATAAGTGGCTCCCACTAGTTTATCTAATTTATACAACCCCTAAGTGAAAATTAAGCATTCATAATTCTAGTGGGAATAGGGATCCTACATTCCATCACACAACCTCGGCTGTAGCACGAAACGTCATGTGATGTTCAATAGGCAGACAACTCTTGTCAATTACATCTTATGTTATTCCCTAATAAAACTTTAGCCTCTTGAATAATTGAGTCACGGTTGTAGCACGATAAACTCAATATTCTAAGTCAAGTCTAACCCAACATTTCGTACAATTGAATGAGTCTCCAACGGCCCACAGCTGTAGCACGTAAAGACCTTTAGATTCTAATTCAATGTACACATCTTTATGTAATAGACAAGTATTTCTTATTTCGAAATCAAAGCCCTCGGCTGTAGCACAAAACGACAATGATTTAAAAATAAGAACTACTTTCTACCATGTTGGAAGGCTTTGACCGACACAAGCCCGTTGTGTCATTGGCCAATTACTACTTGATATTATTTATGTTACGACCGGCATTTTATGTAATATTATTTGTGAATAATATTAAGTTAAATAAAAATATATTCAATGCTTGTACGTTTGTGTGAGTGAAAATTTCTGCATTATAAATTTGCTTTGGGTAGTATATGATTTTTCAAAGCAAGAATTTATTTAATTTCTTTATTTTTGATTTATAAGGAATATTCTAAGCTTTGGAAAAATTTTCTTTTAAAAGACATTTTGTACACAAATTGTGAAAATGATTTTATAAAGTCTCTAAAAATACAAGTTAATTTATGGTAGAAATTTTATAATTTTTGAACTTGTATTTTATTTTATAAAAATAAATCATTATAAATTTTAGTTGTCATAATTATTAAATTACATGAATAACCTTGCATGCAAACTCTCTTCTATTTAACCAAAGGGCAAAGAAGACATTCTCCACCCCACTAACTCACATTTTGCTAGCCAAATTACCTCCTTGACCTTGCATGCAAATTTGCCTAACTTTAGCTAGAGGGTTACTCTTGTCATTTCCTAAATCCACTCACATTTAGCCTAGTCAAAGACATAAAAACAAAACTAAAGTGATGATCACTCCATTTTCACTCCACCCTTCCCTTTTCTCCTCCCTCCCTCTCGGCTCAACCCTCCCTCTCGGCCATCCCATAGCCGAGGCCCTCCATCCCCTTCATTTCTTCATTCTTTCACCCAAACAATCATCTTATATTCAAGTAATTTTACTCCCTATATGTTATTCTTATATATTTCAAAAGTTTAGAGTGAAAAACCTATGTTTTGACCTTGCATGGTGATGTTTTTGTTAAACTCAAAGTGAACCTCCTTGATTCTTGTGAATCTAAGGCTTTCACCATGAGTTATAGTATCATAGGGTCAAGAATGGCTAGACATAAGAGTGTTACACTTATGCGAATGCTGTTTTTACCCTAATCCATTCGGCCATGACTTGATAGGAGCCGAATGGATGGTGTTTTGTTGCCTTGTTAACATTTTTGTGTATTTTGTGATGATAACATGAATGTTGTAGTAAAATCTTGATAAAATCCTTTTGCATGCTAGTTGATCATTTAGTTGTAATCCATGTTAGGCTTGCATGTTGAATTATGATAAAAATTTATTTGGAAATCATGTTGATTTGGCTTGAAAGATCCGAAAGCATGCATGCATGCAAATCACTTTTGACTTTTTTTTGGAAGTTTTGATCATTTAGATTCATGGTTGTTAGTGAGCCTTAATTTCAGTAGGAATAATGTATTAATATTGATTTATACTTCTTATTGCATGGTAATAATTCGTGGTTATCTTTTATAAAAAATAAATAAATATATATATATCTTGTTGCTTCAAGAGCATAAAGGTTTGTGATTTGTAAAGAGTAGTCTCTTTTATTTTGCCATAGTTGCACCATAGGTAAGGATGATCTCACCAAGGGTATTTTGAGAAAAAGGGAGTTAGTTCAGTAGAATACCAAGTATAAGTCTTGGTTTAAGTATTTAGTTGTTGATAATTGGGTTTGTCAAGTCAAAACCTTGGAAAATGAGAGTTATAGTTTCTGCAGAAAAATCAGTTTAGTACCCTGAGGTTTAGAGTGAGTTTTGACCATGTCATTGATGTGCACTTTGAGGCCCAAGCCACCAGAAGTTAGTATGGGGAGTATATAATAGGTTTTAGGAGTTGGTTGGAGGTTTGCATGTCATTTGGTTAGGTGCACAAGTAGAATAACAAAATCTGTCCAGCAGGGGACAGTTTTGTTGCAACTTAGAAATAGGGAGAATTGGCCATGTCATGGGTAGGCCCTCATTAGGCCCAATTGGGCCTTAGTTAGAGGGTATGTCAGAGAAGTTTTTCCAACCATAGTTCATAGGATATGAGCTAGAACCATGTGTCACAAGTTAATTCAAGTCAGGGCATTTTCTGCCCAGAAAAACAGGGGTACCTTGGACTTTTAGCTTAGGCCCAAGAAGGCCCAAGCCAGGCCTTTGAGCCACATCAAGCTTGTGAGATGCCCTTAGGTCAGGAGAGTCTTGTGTAAAAATTTTGAAGAAAAACTTGTAGTTTAAGAGTGTCTAATGCACTCAAGAAACCTTAGTTACCATTCTGAAATTTGCACCAGTGAGCACTTTCACTTATCACATAGTTTTAGGACACTTAGAAGTGAGTATTAGGTCGACCACCATAGTTGTAAGATAATATAAGGTCAGTAGAACAAAAGGCACAAGTGAGGGTCAATAGGTTTTGGATAATTTAGGAAAGGCACATTGAGTTAGGAAGCCCAAATTCGAAGACTTCGTTTAGTTAGCGACCAAGTAACTTAAGTGGTGAGTCGAGATCATCCAAGCCTAGTGTGGCATTATGGTGTATATGATGTTATTTGGTATTAATATACGATATGTGATTATGTGGCTACGTGTGTACATTTGAAAATATAAATGGTGGATATGAATTAAGTGTGTATAGGCCTAAGTGCCATCCATGTTTAATTTCGGGTTGTAAATAGGTTAAGATGGAAAGAATATATTATAATGAGGATTATTATTATTTATGTAGGATCTCGAGACGAGGGAAAACTTGCCATAAAAGTCGAGTGAAGCTCCAGTTGTTGCTCCTACCAGTCAGACCAGACCAGTCTATCTCAAGGCAAGTGATTCAACTTGACCTTCGCATTTACTGTAAACAGTTCATATATATATCGATGCAATTATCCTGAGTCATTTTGATATATTTAAATCAAGAGTATCTTTTGTTTATCTTTGAGTTACATAGAGATGCCATGAACCCTCGAGTACGTATTGCAAGTAGTTCAAAAGTCTTTCATGATAGTTTAATGCCATGATAAAATAGAAATGTGTTATAATACCTTATTGATCCTTTTGATTATCATGCTATTGATCCCTGAGAAATCTTGATGTTGCACCCTGATGCTTTGATTCAACTCTTGAAATAACCTCGATAGAAACTTTATCTTGATACCTAAAAGCCAATCTTTTCTTAAATTCATTCATGATTGTTTGATAACCCTATCCTTACCCTAAAGCTTGATACCCTGTTATATCTTGAGCTGATGATCACTTCCTTTATATTTTAGCACCTCTATCCTATTGGAACCAGTGATGCTTATCTTCTTGATGTTCTAATACCTATACCTTGTCTACAACCATTGCTTTAGGCCTAGTTTGGCATTACTCTTTCATATTATCCAATAGCCTTGCTTAATTTCCTTGTCAAAATTCTTGTTTATGGAAATCTCTCGATTACCCTAATATAGTAAAGTCTAGTGGATCATGGCCCTGAGATTTAGTGTCATATTTCCAGTGTTTCAAGTTGATCTATAATCCCCTGATAAAAAAAAAAATGATTTCAGTCAAAAGAGATTTTGTCATAAATCGGCATCAGTTTTCAAAATGAATAAAAGGTGGATTTTTCAGTCCCAAAGGGGGACAAATGTTTTCTTGAATGGTGGATCTGGACTGAGACGCGAGTCCTTTCCACACTTATATTAGGCTTAAAAGTTGCCTAGGGATTCCCAATAATGTTTTAGAACCCAGCGAGGTTCGGGATTACTTCGCGGCTGATCACCGGCTGTAATCCGTAGCGTCATAAAATGATTTTGATTAAGAATGGTTTTAAAATTTGTTTTGATGCAAGCAAAATGATGCCAACTCACATAAGTTTTATCTCTCGATTATCATTGATTATGTCATTCCATTGTCATTCCTAAAGGTATATCTCGATTTATGCTTTGCGTTGTATTGTTAGCACTTGTTGAGCTTTTGGCTCACTTCTTGCTTTACCCTGATATTACAGCTAGCAGCCATGGTTAGATTCAAGCAGACTGCCCGTAAGACCTGTGATGCTGATGCTTATGTTCGAGCTCAGGTAGAATAAGTAATAATAGTTGTGTGAGGACTCGGTATTTGTAATCAGATGTAATAGTTGGTAGTGTTGGGCTGTTCCAAACCCTAAACTGTAAGATCTTGGATTTTGGTTATGTAATACTCATTAAAATGATGTAATAGCTATAATTATTTTGCTATTTAAGTTGGGGGTGTGACAGGTTTTGGTATCAGAGCTACGGTTTAGAGTCCCTGGACAGCCCAAATAGGTTATAGGATTTGTGTGTAGGTTATAGATATTACGCGAGAGAGAAGGTAAAGTAAATTATTATTAATACTCCTCTTATTGGTTGTCAACAAAGGGCGCATTCCTCGTCATCCTCTGGGTCGGACGACACTATTGCTTTCTCCGTGTATGCTGAGTTGAGGCGCGAGTTCGACATGCTTCAGGGCAAGTACGACCGACTGATAGACCGACTGAAGAACGTGTATCCGGACAGCCGAAACTACGAAGGGAAGCCCAAGGAGCAGATGATTGCGAGACTTGAGACCTTGGTTCGGTACGTCAACACTAAGCTTGAGGAGATGCCAGCACACCGGGACCGTACCAGCCAGTATGTCATTCAGATGGTGGCAGATGAGCTCCAGAGCATTGTGAAGACGCTTCGAGAGGAAAAGACTACCAAGCCCCGTTCAGATGGAGTGGAGCCTTAGTTCTTTCCATTTACCTTTCATGTTGTTGTACTATCAGACTCTATGGAATCCCCAGTTGATTCCGTCTTTCCTTTAAATAAGCCTGTTATTTCTAGAATCAGACTATATCCCAATCCTATGTACTGTGACCTTTAAAATTTCAATAATTATGTGCTATTGTTCCATCTGCTCTCAACTGTTATTTTATGTTTTGTCATCATATCTGGAAACTTGACCCCATATGTAAACAAGAATGCCATGCGATACCCTCGAATCATTTTATCATTCATATTTGCTATAACACAACTCTTATTTCAGGATCATGCCTCCCAAAAAGAAGAATCCAACAACCACCTTCACCACAGACCCAAATATTCTTCGACTACTGGAAACCTTGCAACAGCAAACCAATGCTATAGCTCAACAACAACTAACTCTTCAACAACGAATTGAAAACCAAGATAACCGTGAGCCATATCAACCACCTGAACCACCAGTACCACCAAGACAAATTGTCACTTTCAAGGCTTTTCAGAATGTGAATCCACCTGTATTTCATGATACCACTGATCCAGTGATAGCAAACACATGGATCAAGGAGATGGAAAGGGCTTTTGAGTTGGTACAGTTAGGAGACGATCAGAAGACGCTGTATGCCACTTACTTCTTGAAGGGAGAAGTCATTTATTGGTGGGAATCAGTAAAAGCTATGGAAGTCACTCAGCAGATTTCTTGGGAGAGATTTAAGAAATTATTTCTGGACAAGTATTACCCTAAGTACATGCAGAATCAGATGGAGCTAAAATTTCTTGAGTTAAAACAAGGGAACATGACTGTACTGGAATATGAGAAGAAGTTCACTGAGTTGTCAAGGTTTGTGACAAAGTATACTAGCACTGAGGAAGAAAAAGCAAAGAAATTTCAGCAAGGATTGGAGCCTTGGATCAGAGATAGGGTGGCTATGTTTGAGCTTGAAACTTATGCGGGAGTAGTACAGAAAGCTGCTCTGATTGAGAATAATGGGATGCAGTCAAGGAAAGAGAGGGATAACAAGAAGAGGAAGGTTCCATTTATGGAGAAAAGTCTGAAGCTGGAAGTTCGCAAGATCGGAATGTAAAGAGGATTGGTTTCCAGAAGGGCGGAAATTTTCAAAGGAAAGGAAATTTGGGCAAAAGGCAAGAATCAAAAGGGAACAATCAGGCAAGCCAAGGGCAAGTTGGAGAAAACAGGTTCCAGAGGCCAGAATGCAAGCACTGTGGAAGAAGGCACCCCGGAGTATGCAATAAGCTGAGTATGACCTGTTATAGGTGCAATCAGAAGGGACATTTGGCAAATGAGTGCAAGATGCCGAAGCCAGGAGTTACGTGCTACAAATGTGGGAAGACTGGACACATGGCTAGGGAGTGTAAGGCAACAGGACCAGTCAGAGCTCTGATGAACGTGGCAAGTACCAGTGCAAGCGTGCCAGCTGAGGTATTGGCATTACCTCCACCACCCGCACCAACCCCGCAAGCAACAGCAAGGACATTTGATCTAAAGATGAAAGATGTTGTTCAGAATTCTGAGGTGATAGCAGGTACACTTTTACTCAATAATGTCAAAGCCAAAGTATTGATTGATTCGGGAGCCACAAGATCTTTCATATCAGAATCTTTTGTTGATAAGATCCAATGTGATAAAACGGTTATGAGTGAGGTAGTAAATGTGGTAATTGCGAACCAAGAGAAGATTCCTGTGAATCAATTTTGTCCAAAATGTGAGATTGATATTTCGGGATATAAGTTCTCGGCCGACTTGATACTCTTCAAGCTGGGAGAGTTTGATATAATTTTAGGAATGGATTGGTTAGGAGAGAATAGCGCTCAGATAAATTGTAAGACCAAGAGAGTGTATTTAAAGACGAAGAATGGAGAGAAGGTAGTATTTAAGGGACAGAGGCAAGAGCGACTATTTCTTACAATTATTCAGGCTAAGAAGTTACTTAGAAAAGGTTGTGAGTCGTTCCTAGCATATATAGTGGATTCAGAGAGAGGCAGCCCCAGCATGGAAGATATTCCTGTAGTTAATGAGTTCCCCGATGTGTTTCCCGACGAACTACCAGGCTTACCACCAGATCGACAAATTAAGTTCGAGATCAACCTTGCTCCAGGCACGGAACCAGTTTCAAAGGCTCCGTATAGGATGGCACCATCAGAAATGAAAGAGTTGGCGAGCCAGCTACAAGAATTATTGGATAAGGGAGTGATACGACCAAGTACGTCGCCATGGGGAGCACCTGTTCTCTTTGTGAAGAAGAAAGATGGGAGTATGCGTCTATGCATAGATTACCGGGAGTTGAATAAAGTAACGATCAAGAACCGCTACCCGCTACCAAGGATAGATGACCTTTTTGATCAGTTAAAGGGAGCAAAATGTTTTTCGAAGATTGACTTGAGATCGGGATACCATCAATTAAAGATCAAGGAAGAAGATATTCCCAAGACCGCATTTAGGACCAGATATGGGCATTATGAATTCCTAGTAATGCCGTTTGGATTGACCAACGCTCCGGCCGCATTCATGGATCTGATGAATCGAGTATTTAAGAAGTATTTGGATAAATTTGTCGTGGTATTTATTGATGACATCCTTATTTATTCTAAATCGGAAGAAGAACATATGCAGCACCTCTGGATAGCATTGGAGATACTCCGACAAGAGAAGTTGTATGCCAAGTTTACCAAATGTGAGTTTTGGTTAAAGGAAGTTCAATTTTTGGGGCATGTTATTGGAAATGATGGAATTAAAGTGGATCCGGCGAAGATTGAGGCAGTTATGAGTTGGGAGAGGCCAAGGACTCCTACGGAAGTGCGAAGTTTTCTAGGATTGGCCGGATACTATAGAAGATTCGTCAAGGATTTCTCGAAGATCGCCACACCATTGACCAAGTTAACCAGAAAGAATCAAAAGTTTGAATGGAGTGCAGAATGTGAAAATAGCTTTCAAGAGTTAAAACAGAAGTTGGTAACAGCTCCGGTGTTGGTACTTCCCGATGATCAAGGGAATTTTGTAATATTCAGCGACGCTTCACATAAGGGTTTGGGTTGTGTGTTGATGCAACACAGTAAGGTAATAGCATATGCGTCAAGACAGTTGAAGCAGCACGAGTTAAAGTATCCGACGCATGACTTGGAACTAGCCGCCATAGTGTTCGCACTCAAGATTTGGAGACACTATCTCTATGGAGAAAAGTGTGAAATCTACACGGATCACAAGAGTTTAAAGTACATTTTTACTCAGAAAGAGCTCAATATGAGGCAGAGGAGATGGCTGGAATTGATTAAGGACTATGACTGTTCGATAAATTACCATCCTGGAAAGGCGAACGTAGTGGCCGATGCGCTGAGTCGGAAGGAAAGATTGAATATAATGATAACATCAAAAGAGTTATCCGAAGAAATCGGAAAATTTGAATTGGAACTTTGTGCTTATGGGAAAGTCAAAGAAGTTTGTCATGCAATGACCTTTCAGCCAACACTACTGGAAAAGATAAAGAAGTATCAAGAGGAAGTAATGGAAAAAGAGAAAAATCAGTTATCTGGAGAAGAGATTAATACTAAAAGGGATGAGCAAGGAATACTAAGGTTTTCATCCAGAATATGGATTCCCCATGTATCTGAATTAAAGAATGAGATCCTCCATGAAGCCCACCATTCGAAATTTTCAATCCACCCGGGAAGCACCAAGATGTATCAAGACTTAAAGAAGAACTTTTGGTGGCCAAATATGAAAAGAGACGTGGCAGAATGGGTTGCGAAGTGCTATACCTGTCAGAAAGTAAAGGCAGAACATCAACGACCAAGCGGATTAATTCAGCCCCTGAAGATTCCAGAATGGAAATGGGAAAATATCGCTATGGACTTTATAGTAGGACTACCACGAACAAAGTCCGGACATGACGCAATATGGGTTATAATTGATCGTCTTACGAAGTCGGCGCATTTCCTTCCAATAAATGAGAAGTCATCACTGGACAAGTTGGTTCATCTGTATGTGCACGAAATCGTATTAAGGCATGGAGTACCTGTATCAATAGTTTCAGACAGAGATCCCCGATTTAACTCAAGATTCTGGAAGCAATTCCAGGAATGTCTTGGCACGAAGTTGAATATGAGCACGGCGTATCACCCGCAGACTGATGGCCAGAGTGAAAGAACAATTCAAACAATTGAAGACATGTTGCGCAGTTGTGCAATCGATTTTGCTGGAAGTTGGGACGACCACCTGCCATTAATTGAATTTTCATATAACAACAGCTATCATTCCAGTATCGGCATGCCACCATATGAAGCTTTGTACGGGCGAAAATGTAGATCACCAACAAGTTGGGATGAAGTAGGAGAAGGAAGAATTCTCGGCTCAGAATTGGTACAACAGTTGCATGACTCAGTCAAGTTAATTCAGAAAAGGTTGCTTGCTGCTCAAGATAGACAGAGGAAGTATGCGGATCCAGCGCGTAAGGATGTTCAATTCCAAATTGGCGAAGCTGTGTTGCTAAAAGTGTCACCTAGGAAAGGGTTGATAAGATTTGGCAAGAAAGGAAAGTTAGCACCTAGATACGTAGGTCCTTTTGAGATTTTGAGTCAAGTAGGAAAGGTGGCCTACGAGTTGGCCTTACCACCTCAGTATCAGCATGTGCATAATGTGTTCCATGTGTCGTTGCTTAAGAAGTACAATCCTGACGCTAGCCATGTGATAGAATATGAACCTGTAGAAATTCAGGCAGACCTGTCATTTGTGGAGCAACCGGTTAAAGTACTCGACTGGCAAGTAAAGAGTCTTAGAAATAAATCAGTAAAGTTAGTGAAAGTACTTTGGAGGAACCCTAAGGTCGAAGAGTCGACTTGGGAGTTAGAGTCTGATATGCGTTCCCGGTATCCTCATCTGTTCTCTTAGATTCTGGGGACAGAATCCCTTAAGGGGGAGAGGATGTTACGACCGGCATTTTATGTAATATTATTTGTGAATAATATTAAGTTAAATAAAAATATATTCAATGCTTGTACGTTTGTGTGAGTGAAAATTTCTGCATTATAAATTTGCTTTGGGTAGTATATGATTTTTCAAAGCAAGAATTTATTTAATTTCTTTATTTTTGATTTATAAGGAATATTCTAAGCTTTGGAAAAATTTTCTTTTAAAAGACATTTTGTACACAAATTGTGAAAATGATTTTATAAAGTCTCTAAAAATACAAGTTAATTTATGGTAGAAATTTTATAATTTTTGAACTTGTATTTTATTTTATAAAAATAAATCATTATAAATTTTAGTTGTCATAATTATTAAATTACATGAATAACCTTGCATGCAAACTCTCTTCTATTTAACCAAAGGGCAAAGAAGACATTCTCCACCCCACTAACTCACATTTTGCTAGCCAAATTACCTCCTTGACCTTGCATGCAAATTTGCCTAACTTTAGCTAGAGGGTTACTCTTGTCATTTCCTAAATCCACTCACATTTAGCCTAGTCAAAGACATAAAAACAAAACTAAAGTGATGATCACTCCATTTTCACTCCACCCTTCCCTTTTCTCCTCCCTCCCTCTCGGCTCAACCCTCCCTCTCGGCCATCCCATAGCCGAGGCCCTCCATCCCCTTCATTTCTTCATTCTTTCACCCAAACAATCATCTTATATTCAAGTAATTTTACTCCCTATATGTTATTCTTATATATTTCAAAAGTTTAGAGTGAAAAACCTATGTTTTGACCTTGCATGGTGATGTTTTTGTTAAACTCAAAGTGAACCTCCTTGATTCTTGTGAATCTAAGGCTTTCACCATGAGTTATAGTATCATAGGGTCAAGAATGGCTAGACATAAGAGTGTTACACTTATGCGAATGCTGTTTTTACCCTAATCCATTCGGCCATGACTTGATAGGAGCCGAATGGATGGTGTTTTGTTGCCTTGTTAACATTTTTGTGTATTTTGTGATGATAACATGAATGTTGTAGTAAAATCTTGATAAAATCCTTTTGCATGCTAGTTGATCATTTAGTTGTAATCCATGTTAGGCTTGCATGTTGAATTATGATAAAAATTTATTTGGAAATCATGTTGATTTGGCTTGAAAGATCCGAAAGCATGCATGCATGCAAATCACTTTTGACTTTTTTTTGGAAGTTTTGATCATTTAGATTCATGGTTGTTAGTGAGCCTTAATTTCAGTAGGAATAATGTATTAATATTGATTTATACTTCTTATTGCATGGTAATAATTCGTGGTTATCTTTTATAAAAAAAAAAATATATATATATATATCTTGTTGCTTCAAGAGCATAAAGGTTTGTGATTTGTAAAGAGTAGTCTCTTTTATTTTGCCATAGTTGCACCATAGGTAAGGATGATCTCACCAAGGGTATTTTGAGAAAAAGGGAGTTAGTTCAGTAGAATACCAAGTATAAGTCTTGGTTTAAGTATTTAGTTGTTGATAATTGGGTTTGTCAAGTCAAAACCTTGGAAAATGAGAGTTATAGTTTCTGCAGAAAAATCAGTTTAGTACCCTGAGGTTTAGAGTGAGTTTTGACCATGTCATTGATGTGCACTTTGAGGCTCAAGCCACCAGAAGTTAGTATGGGGAGTATATAATAGGTTTTAGGAGTTGGTTGGAGGTTTGCATGTCATTTGGTTAGGTGCACAAGTAGAATAACAAAATCTGTCCAGCAGGGGACAGTTTTGTTGCAACTTAGAAATAGGGAGATTTGGCCATGTCATGGGTAGGCCCTCATTAGGCCCAATTGGGCCTTAGTTAGAGGGTATGTCAGAGAAGTTTTTCCAACCATAGTTCATAGGATATGAGCTAGAACCATGTGTCACAAGTTAATTCAAGTCAGGGCATTTTCTGCCCAGAAAAACAGGGGTACCTTGGACTTTTAGCTTAGGCCCAAGAAGGCCCAAGCCAGGCCTTTAAGCCACATCAAGCTTGTGAGATGCCCTTAGGTCAGGAGAGTCTTGTGTAAAAATTTTGAAGAAAAACTTGTAGTTTAAGAGTGTCTAATGCACTCAAGAAACCTTAGTTACCATTCTGAAATTTGCACCAGTGAGCACTTTCACTTATCACATAGTTTTAGGACACTTAGAAGTGAGTATTAGGTCGACCACCATAGTTGTAAGATAATATAAGGTCAGTAGAACAAAAGGCACAAGTGAGGGTCAATAGGTTTTGGATAATTTAGGAAAGGCACATTGAGTTAGGAAGCCCAAATTCGAAGACTTCGTTTAGTTAGCGACCAAGTAACTTAAGTGGTGAGTCGAGATCATCCAAGCCTAGTGTGGCATTATGGTGTATATGATGTTATTTGGTATTAATATACGATATGTGATTATGTGGCTACGTGTGTACATTTGAAAATATAAATGGTGGATATGAATTAAGTGTGTATAGGCCTAAGTGCCATCCATGTTTAATTTCGGGTTGTAAATAGGTTAAGATGGAAAGAATATATTATAATGAGGATTATTATTATTTATGTAGGATCTCGAGACGAGGGAAAACTTGCCATAAAAGTCGAGTGAAGCTCCAGTTGTTGCTCCTACCAGTCAGACCAGACCAGTCTATCTCAAGGCAAGTGATTCAACTTGACCTTCGCATTTACTGTATACAGTTCATATATATATCGATGCAATTATCCTGAGTCATTTTGATATATTTAAATCAAGAGTATCTTTTGTTTATCTTTGAGTTACATAGAGATGCCATGAACCCTCGAGTACGTATTGCAAGTAGTTCAAAAGTCTTTCATGATAGTTTAATGCCATGATAAAATAGAAATGTGTTATAATACCTTATTGATCCTTTTGATTATCATGCTATTGATCCCTGAGAAATCTTGATGTTGCACCCTGATGCTTTGATTCAACTCTTGAAATAACCTCGATAGAAACTTTATCTTGATACCTAAAAGCCAATCTTTTCTTAAATTCATTCATGATTGTTTGATAACCCTATCCTTACCCTAAAGCTTGATACCCTGTTATATCTTGAGCTGATGATCACTTCCTTTATATTTTAGCACCTCTATCCTATTGGAACCAGTGATGCTTATCTTCTTGATGTTCTAATACCTATACCTTGTCTACAACCATTGCTTTAGGCCTAGTTTGGCATTACTCTTTCATATTATCCAATAGCCTTGCTTAATTTCCTTGTCAAAATTCTTGTTTATGGAAATCTCTCGATTACCCTAATATAGTAAAGTCTAGTGGATCATGGCCCTGAGATTTAGTGTCATATTTCCAGTGTTTCAAGTTGATCTATAATCCCCTGATAAAAAAAAAATGATTTCAGTCAAAAGAGATTTTGTCATAAATCGGCATCAGTTTTCAAAATGAATAAAAGGTGGATTTTTCAGTCCCAAAGGGGGACAAATGTTTTCTTGAATGGTGGATCTGGACTGAGACGCGAGTCCTTTCCACACTTATATTAGGCTTAAAAGTTGCCTAGGGATTCCCAATAATGTTTTAGAACCCAGCGAGGTTCGGGATTACTTCGCGGCTGATCACCGGCTGTAATCCGTAGCGTCATAAAATGATTTTGATTAAGAATGGTTTTAAAATTTGTTTTGATGCAAGCAAAATGATGCCAACTCACATAAGTTTTATCTCTCGATTATCATTGATTATGTCATTCCATTGTCATTCCTAAAGGTATATCTCGATTTATGCTTTGCGTTGTATTGTTAGCACTTGTTGAGCTTTTGGCTCACTTCTTGCTTTACCCTGATATTACAGCTAGCAGCCATGGTTAGATTCAAGCAGACTGCCCGTAAGACCTGTGATGCTGATGCTTATGTTCGAGCTCAGGTAGAATAAGTAATAATAGTTGTGTGAGGACTCGGTATTTGTAATCAGATGTAATAGTTGGTAGTGTTGGGCTGTTCCAAACCCTAAACTGTAAGATCTTGGATTTTGGTTGTGTAATACTCATTAAAATGATGTAATAGCTATAATTATTTTGCTATTTAAGTTGGGGGTGTGACAATTTAATTTTAGAGGGATTATATTATGTTACAATCATAATCATATTATAAAGAGATTCTTCCTTTTAAATTAAATATTTCAAATCAATAATCGATAATCAGATGATTCCCAGATCGGGGGGAGCATTGTCAAGAGGCGTCACTTAATACCCCTTTCTTACAGATAGAAATCTGCTTTTGACAGAATCATCCTTACTCTCAATATTGAAAATTCATATTTAATTACGTGTTTCATAAACACAAGAATCTCATGATTGTATTCATAATATTATTGTTAAGGCAAGAAACGATTCATATCCTAGATGTTCTAGAGCACACCTTATATTGATTTAAGTTCATCTAAATCTATCATCGCATGGTAAACATAGGCATATATCTCATATATAAAATTAAATAAACAAGTAAATGTAAAGTTCAATAAAGTAAATGTGTTTGGTTATGGCCCCATCCTATGTGATCTTTATCAAGATCATGATATGGTGATGGAAATAAATACAACTACTTATTACATAAGTCTTCTTCTTTATTTAGACTTCTTGTATGCCTCGTCTTCTTCTTTGTATCACCTCCATTGGATAGCCTTCTTGAGTCTTCAATTACATTACATAGATTGAAAGTAAAACTAATCTGATGAACTTACAAGAACAACTCGATTTACATTCGAGATTTATGATTACAAAGATTGACGACATGCAAGTCGTATTTAAAACCAAAACCAAAACCATTACACTAAGGTCGAAAGGCCATAACCATCCAGCATGCTCATACAACACATAAAAGCATGTTAAAACACATAATCTGATCTTAACATATCATATTATCCATGATCTAATCATAAAAAAAATATGACAAAAATCAGAAAAATCAGAATCAAATCAGAAAAACAATAATCACTGTTTACAGGTAGTAAACGACGTCAAACGTCTTAAAGACGAGTCGTTGATAGCTATAGCTATCAGTTTTGTTCAGACGCTCGTTTACCTATGGAATAGGGTATTCATTTGCGTAAATCGGACACCAGACCCAGATTTCAGCAAATCTGCAACAGCCAATTCAGAATCCCTATCTAATATGATTCTTATAATTAGAACAAACATAAATCATGTATATATCAGTATATATACAGATTACATAATCATCTTATGATTATACAACTCACATTAATATCATATATTCAAAACCATACATATATAAGCATATTACATCAACATCAAATCATGGCGAATCACGTACATGCTCATATATCGAAAACAATTAAACAAATAAACGAATTAAAAACTTTTCGCAAGTAGCGCTGATGCCATTGAAGGGTTTTTAGCACATAAACGCAACGAAAACGTAAATTTAAATCTTAAAAAAAAAACGAAACCCTCCGCAGGATCCATGAGAAAAATAATATTTAATTCCTAGTTCAGTATGTTTACCTTAAGAAGTTTTACGTTAATGGAAAGATAGAGGTCTTTAATAGCGATCCAAGAACGATGAACGGAAATCCCTAGCAGCTGCTCCTCAAGTGTGAAGCACTCCACCGGTATCCACCAAGAGTACAATGTGATGGAGGAGGAAGAGGTTGAGAGAATTAATTGCCTCCCTCTTGTTCTACTTTAGAATTAGGGTTAATTATTTTGGTTTTATTTTTTGGCAAATAGGGTTTATAATAGTATATTTATAGGCAAAATTTTCAGCTGAAAATTTTCCATAAAATATTATTATTATTAACCCTTTAATTGATTATTCTTATTGACCAATTAACTAATAATTAAAACACATTCTAATCATTAATCCCTTTTCTAAACACTTTAGAAAAATAATTGTCTCACTTGATTTAATTTCCAAAATTAAATTCTTAATTAATAATATTAAGAATTAATTAAATCTCATTTAATCAATTATTGAATCTGCTAATTAATTATTTATTTCACAAATAAATAATTACCAGCCATTATTAATTAATTCCTCCACCATTAAATCATTCTCTTTTATGGTGTGACCTTGTAGGTTCAATATTAAGCCGGTAGTAGAAATAAATAATAATAAAACTATTTTATCATTATTTATATAAATTCTCTAATTCATTAAATATGATTAATTAATAAATTAATCATATTTATTCTACATCGTGAGGGATACATCTCAGCATATCGCGACTATCCGGATAATACGAATTCACTGCTTAGAATACCAAGAACCTATTCAGTGAGTAGTTACCGTACAATCAATTCCTTCTACCCTGCAATGTCACGATTAAATACAAGGCATGGAACTTGTGTCAAGCCTATCTTATTTAATCATTTGCTTTCCCATTTACTATGCTTAGTTCTATTTAATGTAAATTAGAAACTCCTTTCTAATTTCATTCATTCTGGCCAGAGATTCCTGAACTAGCATAACTGGATCAGCATTGAACATTCTCTTCCTTCACTGGAAGGGATAGATCCTTTATTGATCATACACTATCTCCGTGTACAAATTCCTATACCCAGTAGAGCCCTTATAATTGTTCCTGGAGACTAAGAACTAAACCAAAGCATAGTTCAGTGTACACAAGATGACTATGATGACCTCAAGTTTAAGGATAATTGTACAACTATCACTATGTGAACAACTGTTGACACGTGAGTGAACTCCATCAGTTGTTCAGCTGTGTGAGTCATGTTCAGTGAACGTATTCTATAATAAGCACCTACATACTAGCTATAGTGTCACCACACAAATGTCTATGAGAATAGACATCCTTCATAATGAAGCAAGTATAGTATGTACCGATCTTTGCGGATTACTAATTACCAGTTAGTAATCCTACGACCAGGAAATATTTAAGTTTAGAGTTATCATCTTTTAGGTCTCATTATTATGATCTTATCATAATCCATAAAATGCTTTACTCTAAACAATGGTATATCTTATTTAAACACTTAAATAAATAAAGCCCGCAATAAAACCAAAACAAGTCTTTTATTAATATCAATGAAATCAAAACAGATTATATAATAGTTATTCCTAAATCATCATACATGATTGGACTTAGGACACATCTCTTTCAAATATCTCCGTGCTCAACATGCTTTACATGCTAGTAACTGATAAATACTTCAATTTTAATGATCTTGTCTTGTTTGTGTTGGGGTTTAAGTTGGAGGAGCTTAATAAGAGGGGTAAGAATGTTTATTATGCTAGATTTCTAATGATGCTTGCTAACCACCTCTCTGAGAATATTGTGCTTGAGAACCCAACCAACAAGTTAGATTGTTGGATTTAAGAAAGGAGAATTATTGCAGATCTCAATAGAGCAGATTACCACAAAGAGGTGCCACTCTTCTACTTTCCTGCAATGGAGGCACCTCAGGTAAGTGAGGTAATTTCAACTGTCTCTACTCTTCCAACCTCAACCATTTCTTTGCCTTCTAGTATAGTAGTGGCATCTGTGTCAATGACCAGACAAATGCCTACCTAAGCTACCAAAACCAAAGTTTCAAAACCAAAGACAAAGAAAGCCCCCTATGGTGTCTCTCAAAAGATGCCAGTTGTAAAATCCACTAAACACAAAGAGGGGAGTGTGAAGGTGGGAAAGACAGGTGAGGGACAGGGTGAAAATCAAAGAAGCCCTAAGGATAAAGATGGTCAGCATAGTGTACCCAAACCAAGCCACACCACAGTTTCCCAACAAATTGTGGTTATTAATAAAAATAAAACCTCAATTCTAGTTTCATCCTCCCAAAAGGATGTAACTATTGAAACAAGCTCTCTACCAGGAGCACAGAACAAAAGGGATAGGGACACAAGTTCACCACAAACCTATACAAGAAAGAAGAAATCTAAAACATTTGGGGATGCATAGGGTACACACACAGTGCAAATCGGAGCTAAAGACCCAGTCACTGCACCATCTCAAATTCAAACTAATGTGGCTCCAACAAATGTGAAGTCACAGCCAAAATCTGTACAAATTGAAACACCTTAAATACCAAATTCTCGCACATAATATTTGGATGTTCATATGATTCAAACATCACAACCATATTCTCCATCTTTAACTCTGTTGGAGAAGCCAAAATTCCATGCAAGTGAGCATCATCTTCTAGATGATTTGTTGGATCACTTGCCATTTCTTTTTGAGACTGTTGAGACATCTGTGCCAAAGTTTTCATCAATCTGCACAGATTCCACAATAGTTTCCACTCCAAACTTATTCATTTCTACTCACTCGATGGATATTGTTCATCCGTCGAGTAGTGATTGTATCCTGACGGATGTGCCTAACAGCAGTCATCCGTTGGATAGTCAAATTACTACCCCGATGGATATTTTTCATCCATCGGGTGTCTCTGCACAACTCCAAAGTTCAACTATAGTCACAAGTGCAGATGACTTAGTAATTGTGCAATCACTATTAGGATTGAGGGAAGGTAGTGACATGAGTGAGTGTCTGGGTTGCTCCCAAGAAAAAGGAGAGAAAAAGAGTGATCCAATGTAGTCCATTTCTTCAGGACTCGCAAAAGTAAGTGTGAGGAGTCCTACCTTAGATGGTGAAGGTGAGGGTGTGAGGGTGGGGAGCCAAGGTGAGACCTTGATGCAAGAAAAGATAGATAATGAGAGAAATACAGGTACTGGAGATATAAGGGTGAATGTCATTGTAAGTTAGTTAATGAATGTCCAGGATGTAGATAGGGAGAGACTATCTCAACAAACTCAAGCTATTATTGATTCCATCTCCTTAGATACTGAGACATTTACTCACCCTATTCCAGCCCAATGACAATACAGAAAGGATGCTAAACTTGGTGCACACCACACAGTCCATGCAAAGAGCTAAGGATGTCATCACAGCTTTTCCTTCAACAGATGGTGATGTTGATTATGAGACTAGTGGTTCAGAAGAATTATTTGGAGGTGAGGGTGGAGATAGTGAAGAAGAGCCATTGGACATAGGGGGAGAAGTAGGCCCTAGTTCAAGATCAGGCATGCCTTCTTGGGCATTTTCAAAGAAATGTGATGAACACTACTTCAAGACAACCCTGATTCAACTTATAAATCAAACAAATTATGCTCTTCAAACCACCACAAATGCCAGCACCAAAAAGCTCCTTCAAGCACATCTTGCCTCTCTGCAACTACAACAAATCCAAGGTCTTCAACATGTTCAAGATGTCAACACTATCAAAGGTGATATTGATCAGATAAAAAAGGATATTTCTGAAAGGATGGACTCTAAACTTCCAGAAGCTACAATGCTTGACATTAAGAGACAACTCAGGAAAAATTTTGATCTTGCCACAAAATTAGATGCCTTGGATATAAGAATGACAACAATGGAAGCATCTCTTACATCAATCCATCTACACCAAGCTCAACAAACAGACCTGCTTCAGAAACTGGTGGCTACACAGACCTCCTCCTCTACTCAGCTTGATGATAACAAAAAAAGGGAGAAAGAGAGCTTTAGGAGTGAGGGGGAGCAAAGAGTGCTCAACATTCAAGTGAGTAAAGCAATTGTGCCAACAATTGGTTTCACAAAGCCACCAGCTAAAGATAGCATTGATCTAATTAATGAAGTAGCAGCCACTTTGAGAGCAGCTGAGAAGAAGCAGTTTAGTACAATAAACTGGGAGAAAATTGATGAGGATATTCAAAAGAAATTTGGTCTAGCAAAGAAGCCAGAAAAATCAGCCATTCATCACTCTCAAGTCAGGAAAATTTCTGTGAATGAAATTAGCTTGAACTATCTGGAAAGTGGCCAGACATCCTGCATCAAGTCTCAAAAGACAGATCTAATCATGAAGCCAAAGGTGAAATACCCAAAATCTTCACTAAAGAACCCTTTGGACACAGTGTATGAGACACCAAAGCCTGATGAGAAGAAACTGTTGTTAAGATCTATTACATTCTACAAGGATCCAGCTGATTCAATATTGAAAAGGAAAATTGCAAAGATTTTTAGAAATGGTAAGGAAATTTGTGTGGTGGCTAGACACCCCCAATTTGTTGAAGCAAAAAGGGAAGAAAAGTCAAGATTGAAGCAAGAAAAGAAGCAAGCTGCTCTAGATGCTAAAAAGCTCAAACAAAAAAAGGAGCAAGCTGCTATCTTGGCCAAGTTGCAAGCTGTGAAACCCACACAACAAATTTCTGCACAACCATCTGTCATTGCTGAATCTCAAGATCAAATAGTGCAAGATGAACCTCCAAAGACAAAGAAACCAAGGTACAAGCAAAGAATCAAGAGAAAACTGGATTTCGGTGATGAGGAGATGGAAGAATACTTTCCCAAGGAGTCTACTTCTGTAACAACTCAAACATCCATGCCCTCTGTGGCACATGAAGAATTCAAGATAGATCCATCCAAGAATTTCCATGGTGAACCTATCATTCCTAAGGATGAGCCAATAGACTGGGATAGTCTACCAATTCCTAAACTCAATCTACCTCATTTCAAGAAGCTAATGAAGACAAAGACCAGAGCAGTCAAGAAAGTGAAGCCCTCAACTCTCAGATCCAAGTCCCTAACCAAAGCTTAAACAAAGGTCAATAAGGGAGATATCATGTACATCTGTGACGTTAAGGAATTTTTAGATCTAAACCTCTATCTAGATGAACTGGAAGAAGTTAGAGGGATTGATGTTTACAGGAATCTGCCTGAAATGTTAGTATTCAAGTACAAGGGAGGAAAAGAGATACCATGTCACTTCACAGGATTCTTCAAGATAGCCAATCTGTACTGATAAAAGTTTATTCATCCTTCAAAAAGAACTTTGGATTTAATGTGACAGCTAGAAGATTAGTCCTAAAGAAGATTGAAGAATTAAGGAGTATTAGAGCCAAATATGCACTCCCAAAGACTTTAACTATTCCTTACACAGGAAGTATAGTGCATCTAAGGCCCTACTAGCTAATGGAATTCATGGATGATAATGGAGTTAGAAGATTCTTCAGATTAGAAGACCAGTTAAGCATCTCTAGCAATGAGACTCTTCTGGAAATGCAAGGAATGCTAGATCTTTCAGAATCTGATGAACTTGAATTCCACAGACAGCTCCAAAATCAGATATAAGAAAACAACAAGAGGCTTGGGAAGAATCCAGACAATCAAGGAAATAGATCAATATGCTCAGACTAGAGAAGCACCTTGAAAATGATTGTGAGCAAATCTTTGTACAATTTGTCTTGTAAATTTTTCAGTAACTAATGCAGCACTTTTTAGTTTTATCTACTACTTTTTAAATATGTATTTTTAGAGTGTTTTGTTATCATCAAGTTTCTCATAATATATGGCTACAATTCTTGTAGACATAAATTGGGGGAGATTGTTGGGAATATGTTGTGAACTTGATGATTACATTAACAAAACACCTTAGTAGATTCAACTTAGTGACAAATGTAGCACTCGACGGATAATCAAATATAGTCCCGACGGATGACTCAATATAGTCCCGAAGGGATTTGACATCCATCGAGTGAGTAGCTTATGTAACAATAAGTCATGTAGCACATTTCTGCAAACACCTTTGTATAGATTCTGTAGTAGCATAAAAGTCATGTTGACTTTAATTAGATATGCAGAATAGGTTGATTAATTGTAAATATAAGATGTCTTGTAATTCTGCATAAATGAAATGAAGTCAAGTGTCAAAAAGCTACCCGACAGATGATTAACAAAGCTACCCGGCAGATGATCAACAAGGTAACCCGACGGATGATAATCATGTACCCGACGGATAATCAATTCAAACATCTGTTGACAGTGACAACACAGTCACATGCGTCGAGTGTTTGCAAAAGGAATGTGGCAGCCTATTCAGCTGGGTTTTTGAGAATAAAGATGCATTACCTTTTCCATGCTATTATGAAGATATTCAAAGATACTGGAATAGAGTTGTGAAGCAACATGGTATTAGACTTGATAGGTTTTATTTTATTATCTTGTCTTATTACTATGTAATCTTAGTGATATATAAACCAAGAGCAGTAAGTAGAGCAATAAGAAGACTAAGAAAATGCATTCTCAGATAAACAATTGGAAGCTGAATCCTGTAGCATTTCTCTGTAAGTTTAGTTGTTCATATTTGTAAGCAGCTGTGAGCTATTCAAGCTTCACAGGGTTCTCTTGATATATATATATATATATATATATATATCTGGTGGATACATTCAAATCCACCAGAAAGTTTTTAAAGACTTGTGTTTTTAATTACTTGTGTTTCGATTATCTAACTCTTCATTCTGCACTTTGCAAATCAAACACTTATATATTATTAAGTTAGAACCATTTTTCTTTAATCTCAAAAAGTAGCCAGAATTACATTCAACCCCCCCTTGTAATTCTTGTTGTATTGTTAGGGACTAACACTAATACATTAAACACTTAATTTATAGACACTCAACATATAGATCACCCACATTTATAATTCCACACAATTTAAATCTCAATTATAAACACACAATTATATATAGATAAGATTTAGAAATACCGGTCGTAACATCCTCTCCCCCTTAAAGGATTTTGTCCTCAGAATCTAGGAGAATAAGTGAGGATACCGACTACGCATAACCGACTCTAGTTCCCACGTTGACTCTTCAACCTTGGGATTTCTCCAAACTACTCTTACCAACTTGACCAACTTATTTCTAAGACTCTTCTCTTGCCATTCGAGTATTTTGACAGGTTACTCCACAAATGACAGGTCTGCCTGAATCTCTATAGGTTCATACTCTATCACATGGTTGGCATCATGATTATACTTCTTAAGCAATGACACATGAAACACATTATGCACATACTGATATTGAGGCGGCAAAGCTAATTCATAGGCCACCTTCCCTACTTGACTCAGAATTTCAAAAAGACCAATATATCTAGGCGCTAACTTCCCTTTCTTGCCAAATCTAGACAATCCTTTCCTCTGTGATACCTTCAGTAATACGGCTTCACCTACTTGGAATCTGATATCCTTATGAGCAGGGTCTTCATACTTTCTTTGCCTATCTTGAGCAGCAAGTAATCTCTTCTGAATTAATTTGACTGTCTCATGCATTTGTTGCACCAATTCCGGGCCTAGAATCTTTCCTTCTCCCACTTCATCCCAACTGGTTGGTGATCTGCACTTGCGTCCGTATAAAGCTTCGTATGGTGGCATGCCAATACTGGTGTGATAGCTGTTGTTATAGGATAATTCTACCAATGGCAAGTGGTCATCCCAACTTCCTGCAAAATCAATCGCACAACTATGCAACATGTCTTCAATTGTTTGAATTGTCCTTTCACTTTGACCATTAGTCTGCGGATGATACGCTGTACTCATGTTTAACTTTGTGCCAAGACTTTCTTGAAATTGCTTCCAGAATCTCGAGTTAAATCATGGCTCTCTATCCGAAATATCGATACAGGCACACCATGTCGTAATACGATTTCACGTAGATACAGATGGACCAATCTGTCCAATGAAGACTTCTCATTAATTGGAAGAAAATGTGCCGACTTCATAAGGCAATCAACTATAACCATATAGCGTCATGTCCGGATTTCGTTTTTGGTAATCCTACTATAAAGTCCATGGCAATGTTTTCCCACTTCCATTCTGGAATCTTTAAGGGTTGAATTAATCTGCTTGGTCTTTGATGTTCTACCTTCACTTTCTAACAAGTATAGCACTTCGCAACCCATTCTTCTACTTCTCGCTTCATATTTGGCCACCAAAAGTTCTGCTTCAAGTCCTGGTACATCTTGGTGCTTCCCGGATGGATTGAAAATCTAGAATTGTGAGTTTCTTACAATATCTCATTCTTCAATTCAGTCACATGAGGAATCCAAATTCTTGAGAAAAACCTTAGTATACCTTGTTCATCCCTTTGAGTACAAATCTCTTCTCCGGTCAGTTGATTATTTTCCTGTTTCATCACCTCTTCCTGACATTTCTTTATCTTTTCCAACAATATTGGCTGAAAAGTCATAATGTGACAAATCTCTTCAACTTTTCCGCAACCACAAAGTTCTAATTCAAATCTCTTAATTTCTTCAGATAATTCCTTTGGTATTGCTACCATATTCAACCTCTCTTTTCTACTCAAAGCATCAGCTACTACGTTCGCCTTTCCCGGATGATAATTTATCGAGCAATCATAGTCCTTAATTAACTCTAACCATCTCCTTTGCCTCATGTTGAGCTCCTTCTGAGTGAAAATATACTTTAAACTCTTGTGGTCCATGTAGATCTCACACCTTTCTCCGTAAAGGTAATATCTCCAAATCTTAAGTGCAAATACTATAGCTGCTAATTCCAAGTCATGTGTCGGATACTTCAATTCATGTGGTTTCAGCTGTCTTGATGCATACACAATCACCTTAATGTGTTACACTAGCACACAACCCAGACCTTTTATGTGAGGCATCACTGAAAATCATAAAGTCTCCTTGATTGTCTGGTAATACTAACACCGGGGCTGTAACCGACCTCTGTTTTTGTTAGGTCACACACACACTGTAGAGGGGGTGAATACAATGTATAGTACAATCAAATCGAACTTTAATAACTCAAGTAACAGAAAACAAACTTTATTGAAACAATAAACTCTGTTACAGTATAGAACTGTTACCTCTCAGTGATGAACAAATATCACGAGAGCTGCTAGGGTTACAATGAATAATCTTCTCGAATATGATAACACTTATAGTGTAAACCCTATGTTTGTGTTTATATACTACACAGTTACAATATAATCGCTAATTGATATGGAATATAATTCTGCTTCCTAAAATATATCAATCAGATATCTTTTCTTCCAAGTATTCTATTCTTTATAGAATTCCTTCTTCATGTATATCTCTTCTTATGTTTGTCTCGATCTTCTTTCCTTTAATCAGCTGCTATCCTTATCTGAACGTCTTTCAGTACTTAAGTTCTGATATCCATCTTCTGATGATTATCTCCTGATAATATAAGTACTGATATCCTTAAGTCCTGACTTCCAGTAAGTACTGATTTATCCTGTTTAAGTAAGATCTGAAAACTAAACATAAATCACATTAGCCATGACATTATCAAATATATCTAACAATCTCCCCCAACTTGTAAATTAGCATAATATACAAGTTTAACAAATATTTGATGATGTCAAAAACATTAAGTATAAATGCATGAGAATTAGACTAGATAACTATAACTTACAGTCCTTAAAGCTTTGCCAAACATTAAATTCTGATAACAACTTCAGTCTGTATTCATATCAGAATTTAAGCACTTGTAGATCTTGACTTGGATTCATCTTCTGATCTCTCTAATGTCAGGAGTTATTCTGAGATAGTTCTTGAACAAACATCTCTCAGCATATCTGAGTTCATCAATCATCCTCCTTTTAGCATCTTTAAGTTCTGCAGTATCTTCACCAATTTGAAAGATTGCAGCCCTGAGATCATTAATTCTAGCTTTTCTTATATCCTGATCCAGTCTGATCAAATATGCCTTATCAGACTCAAGATTGAATTCTACAGCCCTGTAACCCAGAAAGGTAGTTATAATCTTAGCAGTGTTGGGCTTCATTTCAACTATATCACCCTTGTGATCTCTGTACTTTGGAAGATATGTACTGTCAGACTTAACAGAATAAAGCCTTTTCTATCTCTGAATCTGATTCTTCAAATAGTTTGCAGCACTTTCTGTTATTTTGTCATTCACTTGAAGTAAGAATAATACATGTTCCAGTTCTTTAAAATAATTCAATGGAATGGCATTTTCCCTTATATGATAAACCCTACCATCTGTCATGAAGTACAACAAGATGTGTTCTTTCAAGTAGGTATGGTAAACCATTTGTACAGATTCCAGTTGATTCAATCTCTCAGGAGTTGCTTCAATACCTGGTTCACTTAAGGAAGTTGGATCATTGGTAGTGTTCTGTATTCTTCTTTCATCAGCACTTCCCAATCCAGTTTTATCTCTTGCTTCCTTTCTAGTAACCACTCTTGCTTCAAAACCACTTGCAGCAGTCTTCAAAGGTTGAGTCTGTTTTGCTTTAGTAAATCCTGGTATGAGTGTCTTTGATTTATCTTCTGATATCAAGTTAACTTGAGCTATGTCAGAGGTTACTTGCTTCTTTGAAATATCAGAACTTACTATCTCTTGACTCTGAACAACTTGAGCCATGTCAGAGGTTGTCTTAAAAACTTTTCTTGAAGTTAGAGCAAGATCAGCATCTTCATCAGTAATTTCTTCATTCACAGGAGGCACATAAACCTTGATAGGTTCACCAACTTTTTATTTACCCTTGGACCTTGGATCTATCTGCAGTTGTGATTTAGCCATGGTTGCTTCAGGATTTGTCCTTTCTTTTATCACAATGCCTTTGAGTTTTAGAAGTGTCTTTTTACCAGAATCTTCAGATTTAGATTTGACTTTTCCTGATTTAAGTCTGGCTTCTTCTTCCATTAGACTCTCCAAGTCCATTCCTGGATTTTCCTGAAGAAATAACTGTCTTGACATTTCTTCATCAAGATCTAAAAGTTCATCTGAACTTATCCTTTTATCAGTAGCAGAAATAATTCTTTTTCCAGCATCAGAACTTGTCCTGTGACTTGCGATTTCAGCTTTTCTTGATGAGAAACCTCTACCTTGACTATGACCTCTACCCATTCCAGAGTTTCCATGGTCATCTTTTTCATCATCCTTCCCCTTCAGTGTCTTATCAGTTTTGCATTTGGACTTAATTACTTTCTCCCCCTTTTTGGCATCAGCAGGTAAGAGAAGAGAGACAAGCAATTCCACTAAGGCTTGGATTTCATTAAGTTGAGATTGCTGAGAAGCTTGATTTTTCAGAATATCATCAATCTGAGCTTGTTGTTTTTATTGAGTCTTCTCAATATAAGCAACTCTGTCAAAGGTAGGTTGGAAGAATTTTTTCTTGTCAATGTTCTGAACTTGTTCTTGCTTCATTAATTCTTCCTGAATCTTATGTAACTCTGCATGAGTAGTTGAATGGAGACCTTGTAGATGTTTAGTACTCAATGCAGTGACTCTAAGCTGTGTTTTGAAATCATCAGTAATTAACATCTCATCAGCTTTTGTCAAGTGCTCAGCAAGATTCTTTGCAGATGGAACACAGGTAACTGAGTTCCATTCCTTAGTCCACTCCTGTCCTGCAGGAGTTTCACTCCAAGGCACTGGTGCTTCTCTGATGACAAACTTCTTAACTAGTTCAGATTTAAGAACAGTTTGTTGAGGTGCATGTCCTGAAGGACCTGCTTCATCAGTATCTGCATTTGGAGCAACATCACCAGTATCTCCAGCATTTACAGCATCAGAACTTACAGAATCAGTATCTTCTGATAAAATAACAGTATGAGAAGTAATTGAGGCTTCAACATCATCCTCTAATTGCTGATCTGGTTCCAAATTCTGATCAACAGCCATATCCTGATGCTCACCTATATTCTGATCATCATCATCTAGATGCAGAGAAGGTGTAGTAGATAATTCTGGAGTTTGAGCAGCATCAGTAACAGGTGTTGTTGATGTATTAGTTGTTGTTGGAGCTTCTGAGTAAAGTATTTCAGGCACAACCAGTTTCTGGATATCAATTTCAGCACTTGTGCCTGGATCAACAGGAGATACAGTCTTAGGAGACACAGACGATGTGTTAGCCATTTCAGTAGCAGCTTCCTTAGTTGGAGTTAATGGAGAAGCAGTGGCTTGAGCAGATTCATTTTCTTGTGAGATCAGAGATTCCTGATCTCTTTCCTTAGTTGCTGCTTCCTCATCATCTGAAACTGGCCTTTTAGCTCTCTGTTTCTTGTATCTCTTTGAAGATGGGGATTCCTTGGGAGGTTCAACATAAGTCATTCTTCGAAGCCTTTTGGGAAGCTTAGATCCCCCAATTCCAGAATCCTTCTGAGAAGGAACTTTCTCAGCTTCTTTAACAAAAGGTTCTGAAATAGAAACCTGTTCCTCACTATCAGACTCATCTCTCAAAACAATCTTCCTTCTCTTCTGAGGTGTTTGAGGAACAGTCTTTGTCCTCTTAGGCTTGGAAGATGAAGGCTTCACAGTAGTTGCTGAGGATGAAGGTTGAGCTGTCTGTGAAGTTGCGAGATATGATTTGAGATATGTTCTGAGGGATGGTTGAGGTATAGATGGATGAGTGGTATGTTCTGATGGTTGATGTGGTGTTTGGGATGTGGTGGTAGGTTAGACATCAGGATAAACAGATCTATAGGTTTGAGGATCAGCATTTACCAAGATCTGTTTTATAGACTGAGGAATTTCTAAAGGTCTAACCACCTTTTTCTTAACATCAGCATTTACCAGGTCATTAAAGGCTCATTTTGTAATTTTGAAAGGTAGAGTTAAGGTATTGGCTAATTGAGGTTCATTAGTACAACAAAAAGTATATATAAGCTGACAGAATCTAGCAAAGTAGACAACATTCCTATCCTCTGTCATCCTATCCCCAATAAAACCTATCACAACAGTTGCAAAATCAAAATGAGTTTGTTTATTGATAGCATACCCGATGTGCTGACTCATTATAGGGATGGCATCAAAGTTGGAACACTTATTCCCAAAAGCTTTAGTGATGCAGTCGAAGAAGAAGATCCATTCCTTTCTGATATGAGCCCATTTCAACTGCCCAAGCTTAGCCAAACTCTGCTCATACCCCAAACTGGCCATTAACTCCTGAAGAGCTGATTTCTCCGGGGTTGAAAAAGTATATCCTTCTGGTAAATGTAGGGCCTTTCGAATTGTACCAGGAGTTACCACATGAGTAGAATCATCCACTTCGAAAACAATACTGGGAGTACCATTTGTACCACCATTATCAAAGTGCCCAGTCCGCCATAACGTCAGAACTTGTTGGCTTGAAAATACTGAAGGCTGGGTCAATGCATACCCAATTTCACTGTGTGCAAGAAGATCTTGCACAAAATGCAACTCAGACGGAGCTTCAGCATGATCGAGAATTGCAGCATAGTTATTTGGAACAAACTTAGCTCCATCAATGATCAAATCCTTAGGTGCCATGAGAAAAATCAAAAATTACGAGTTGCCTGTTAGGTGTTTGAGAAAATGTCTGTATGAAAAACCAACGTCAGGAGATGAAAGAGAGTAAAAGCAAAGAAAGAGAGATAAAGTGTAAAAGTAAATAAAAGATTCTATAATCTTCTCTCTCTCTTACTTATACTTGGTAAAAAATTATAACCATTGGACACCTGTCAGACATGCATCAATAATGAATAGTTAATGGACACGAGAAAACAGTAATCATGACTTACCCACTTTCAGTTTTTCAAAGAAAAACCGTTCCACTTACCCAGTAATTCCATTAATCGAGGTAAATCAGTTTTAATTCAAAATTTAAACTGTTCCCACTTATTCAATTATTTTTCACTACAACACCAATATTCTGAAAAAAATTCGAGTGAGAATGACCAAAATAAATCAAGTAAACAAGTACTGATATTGTAAAATCAGAACTTAATTTAAATTAAAATTGAAATGGTCATCAGAATATGGATATATCAGGATTTATCAGTGCATTTAAATTACAAACATCTCAGAGACAAAAACTTGCAAAAAGTAGAAATTCCATTAATATATTAAGAGAATACATTCATGAAATTTAAATTACATCAGAAGTTTACAAGATTGCCCTAAGCTGCTAAACCTAACATCAACAGCCTTTGTCCTAGCTCAAGAAGCAGGGCAAGGCTGATGATGAAGAAAAATAGGAAGAAGAAAATAAGTTATTTCTTCTTCCTACTCTCGACAAACAGAATAGCGAGTCTGATGATTCGCTCTTGCTGGCGGAGAGCTACCAGCCTTTCCTCCTCCAATCGCTCCAGATGGCGATGGTAGTCCATGTAAAAGAACAGGAGGTGGGTGAGTACCTCCTGGGGAACTGAGTCCCATATCTCATCAGGAATGGCAGTGACGTGCCATTCCTGCTGCCATGCTGCATAACTTAACTCCATGTTGAAGGTCTCATAGTTTAAAAACACACTACACCATATATTGGCTATTGCAAGCCCAAAAAAACGTTGTATTAGGGGTCGAATGTGTTGCAATATCATCTATTGTAACATTTTATCCAAAATTCGGTGTTGCATTTGCTGCCGTTGCAATAGACCCCTATTGCAACATGTTGTGTGTGTATTGCAACATTTGTCAAGTATTACAATAACCCCATGCTAGAACACTATTGTAACATTTTTAGCATTTTTAGTAACTTTTTTTTAGTGTTACAATATCCTATTGTAACATTTGTCTGCAACATTTATAACCCTGTTGTAATACGTTTTATATTTTAAAGCAACAATTGTATGCAACATTTGAAACCCTATTGTAATACTTTTTAGCTTGCAAGGCAACAGTTGTATGCTACATTTGAAATCCTATTGTAATAATTTTTTTGTTTTTGGGCAATATTTCTGTGCAACATTTAGACATATATTGGAATACCAGCTGTTACCAGAAATTCAAACATGCATATATTCTCTTGAAAATAATATATCCAACTGCAACTCAAAATAACCAACTAACCATCAAAATAACAAACCAAACATCTAGTTTAAAGTCGAAACAAAGTCGATAAACACCACAAGTCAGAACATCCATAACCAAACATAGTTCAAGTTCAAGGATATATAGTCTACTTAATCAGCTAGCTAGTTAACAAGTACATTAAAGTATCCAACCAAAAGTTATTAAACAGCTAGCTAGTAACAGG
This sequence comes from Apium graveolens, assembly GCF_009905375.1. Lineage (NCBI taxonomy): Eukaryota > Viridiplantae > Streptophyta > Magnoliopsida > Apiales > Apiaceae > Apium > Apium graveolens. Next base: position 43,737,971 of record NC_133656.1, on the reverse strand, counting down.
AAATCACTGAGCATTTATGTCTTCACCCCCCTCACTCTGGCCTTCATCAACATCAGAATATAGCTCTTGAACAGCAATATCATTAAAATCAGGAACTATATCCCCCAATCTGCCTATTACCTTTGACAGTTTCTCCCGAACCTTTTTGTCAATGATCTCCTGCATTTCAGTAAGAAGTTCCTCCTTTATTGACTTTTTCAAATCAGCAACATCAATACTAGCACTAGAACTCTGACTAAATGCTGGCACATCTAGCTTAACAGTTTTCCTCGTTCGGCCTGATCTTCCAATAAGCCAATTCGGTCCATGGGCTGGCTTTTTTGATTTCTTTTCTGTGTGAGCACTGTTGTTTGCCCCATGAGAACCATCTTCAATATCATGTTGAGCATGTCCATTTTCATCCTTGTCATCGGTAGGAATTGTAGTCTGCCAAATATTGAGGGATCAGAAAATACAATTAAGTTTAACTAGAGCCGAGCGATAATATTTTTTTTACAAGTGCAAATTTATCAATTTTGTCAAAGTGATCTTTTACCTTGTATTTACGTCCTGGCTTTCGTTTACGAGTTTCAACGTAAACAAGATCCGAGGGAGCTGGTTCTTTAGGTTCGATTTTGTTCTCAGCTTTCTGCCAGCAGAATGGAATTGAAGTCATAACATTAAAAACTATAGAATGAAACTAAGGAAATATAGAATTTGGGATTTCATAAGCACATTAAAAGTTATACTACTACTTATGATTTTTATTTATTTATTAGACCAAGTTCAACCAGAATATATTCAAGACTCCGAAACTACATACATTTTCTTAATAAAAGTAACACCGTGCTTTAAACATGACTTACTATTTTCTCTCCAATTTGCGCAAAACTTGTACGACCAGCTGTGTGTGTTTCTACAATCAAGGCACGATTTTCTGAAGCAGTCTTAGATCGTCTCTGACAATTAAGTGAAGTGAACAAAGTATTAAAAAACAGACTACATAAAAAAAGGTTGAATATTATCTAGTTGAGCGATATCAATTTATATACCTGAATTTCCTCATCCCCCCAGTATTTGAGCAGCACCTTGAATACTTCAGTTGAAACAAAACTAGGCTTATTTTTTAGCCTATCCTCATCATTATCATATTGTAGATAATGATCTTTCTTAACCCGACTTTTGTGCAACCTCCACAAATCATTAATAGTCCGCAGTGTAAAGGTTCTTCCTTCCTCGGGAATGATATATTTTTTCTAGTAAATCAATTAAAATAATTAGCCATATTGTAGAAAATTTTGTATCCGGTGAGATAGACAATAGAAAATTTTGTATTTTACGTTAACAAATTGCCATAGCCTCTCCTTCTCACTTTCAGGATATTTATGCCAACTGATGTAATCAAGTGGCACAGACTCCCTGGCCAAGGTCCCTAAGAAGTTTTTGTATTCAGATAAGACCTTGGGATCGTCTGCCACGGCCTGAAATTCTGAATTCAACTTAATAACCTTCTTTTTGCTAGGGTCCCTTGTGTACACATCCTTCATTAATGCCGGTCCTCTACGCTTTATTACTTTTGATGGACCTAAAATAGAACAAATAAACTAATTAATGTTCCAAGAGTATTGTCAATATTGAAACTACTATTTAATCAACTTAAAAAACAATTATAAGGACCTGATGGAATTTCATGTGTCTCGTCTTGAGTTTGACCAGGACCCTCATCCACATGATCATTCACAAATTCCAAGTCCTTTTTACGTTTTCGCATTAGCAAAAAAGCCTCCATTGAACCAATTCCGTCATTACGATTTTTGGGAGGCACTGGCCCTGCTCTCAGGGGCAAGTTAGGAGGTAAACCATCTGTCAATGGAGGAGGAGGTGGTAGTTGTTCGGTTGGCAGATGGGGTGCATTTTCAGTTGGGGATGGGGGCAAATTTGGAATCTGTCATCCAAGCATAATTAGTATAGATTATAATGACAGACTAATATAGTAGATAAATTATAAAATAGAAGAATTAACAAATTATATTTTTACTTGCGAAGGAGTTGTTGCTGAACGTGTTCTTCGGGGGGCAGTATTGTTCATTTTTTTACCTGCAGAAACTAGCTTAATTTTTTTTCTTTGCCTAACCTGCTTTGACATAACCTCTGCAGTATCCTTTTCATCCTCAGATAAACTATCGTGTCCAGGAATGTACTCCCGATCAAACTCTAGCATTGAATCATCATCCTCCTGTACTTTCTCTTTTGGTTTGTCCTTTTTCTTACCAAGATCAGCTGACAGTTTATTTATGCTGAGCTTCTCTATCATCTCAGCGTTCTCTTTCTTTCGCATCAACCTTTTTCTTTCGTATTCTGGAATATTCTGAAATATAGAGTAGATATATATTACATTAAACTATAGACATACATTATAGGACAAATATGTAATATACAATTTAAATACTTCCTAACCTTCGGAAATGCAGTATCATATTCAACCGATTTTCCAGCCAATCGATTACTTTCCCTCTTTTTTTGTAGCCCTTGTAGTGTCACAAACTTCTTTTTTGCTTGTAAACCTGTTGATGCAAGTAGTGGTGAAAATAATAATTTAAATCAGCATGTGAAATTTAATCATCTTAACCATATTAAGCATTACCTTCAAAAAACTGTGTTCTTGGTCGCACAATCACATGTGGTTGCATTTGTGTTGTTGGATCAATAGATTTGTCAATTATGTTATCAACATAAAATTCCAAATTAACTCCTTCAACTGTCTTTATAAACTCACTTAGTTCACTGTCATTGGCAATTAGTTTCCAACCATTCAACATGTTTTTGACATAAACTCCGCATATTTCCGTGTATTTCAAATCATCCTTCACATACTCCATCACAACCGTGTACGAGAACTTATCAGCATCAACAAATTCTGGAATCTCAGTACATGTCCCACCTACATATTTTGTTTTCATGAACTCTCCCTTATGGTAGAATTTGATAATAAAATCTTTTTCTGCCATCCTGAAAAAGAAGAACAGGGAAAAAAATTTGATAATAAATTTGATAATGAACTCTCCCTTATGGTAAAATTTTTTTGCATCGTCATCAAGTCCCTTTCTAACTCCATGTTCACTATCATTATTACAATTCTCATATGTGTTACGTATCATTGCCTCTAACTCATCTGCTAAACCCATACCTATATCACTGTCCATGTTATCATCGACATCATTATTCTTATGGTTTGACACTTCATAAATCCATTCAGTGGACTGTGGACAAACACCATTGCAGATGAGATGTTCCTTTATAACGCTTTCACCATACCAATAACGATTACTACACTTTCTACAAGGACATTTCAACTCATTTCCTGATGCATATTCAGAAAATGCATTTGTAATAAAAGCTTTGACCCCCATCCTATATTTATCACTATATCTTGGAAGTGTTACCCATTTTTCTCCTTCAACATCCATTCTCTACATGATTATTCAACAAAAAATAAATTAAACAAACAAACAGTACTTTATTATGCTTGACAGGTCGTTAACACAAAATATGACAACAAATATTCAAAGAGTTATACTAGCAGGGCATAAACACAAATTTAGAACAAATTCAACTAGCATCATAAAACAGGGCATAAACACAAATTTAAAACAAAAAGCAGAGCTCATAAATTTAAACTAACAAGAAACCCAAAAATTATACTAGATCATAAAAACTCTCAAATAACAGAGCACACACACAAATTTCAAAGCCTTCACACAAATTTCAGTAAGAAAAAAATTTAAAAATGAGTAACAGCAAGAAAAATCTAACCTTCAAATTAAATAACAGCTTTAGCTATTTATAAAAATAACCTTCAAATAACCTGCCAAAATGCATGTCAAAAAATAAATGTGGGCTATATATACATATATATACATATAATCAACAACTTCTAATGCAACTTCTATATGAATCAATTTAATCTATAATCGATTTTACCTCTAATCAATTAAATGTATTATACCTCAAATCGATTTTAGGTATCATCAATTTTAACACAAAGATGAGTATCGAGAGAGAGAGAGAGATGAGTATAGAGAGAGATGAGTATCGAGAGAGAGAGAGAGATGAGTATAGAGAGAGATGAGTATCGAGAGAGAGAGAGAGATGAGTACCTGTGCTGTGAGAGAGCGAGAGAGATAGAATAGCTGTGAGAGGGTGAGAGAGATAGAATAGCTGTGAGTGAGAGAGATAGAATAAATTTTGGTACTAATTTTGCCCGCCAATCTAACCCGCCTAAATATTTCGGTCAATTTGACCAAAAGTGTAACTGCTATTGTAACATATTTTAAACCGTGTTGCAATAGCTTATTTGTTTATAATATTATTTAAAAAGCATTAAATCACTGCAACACTTTCCTATCTTATGCAACATATTATAAAACATTGCAACAGATAAGCAACTATTTGACCTACAGCAACACTTTATGCAACAGAAATGTACTTGGGGCTTGCAATAGCCAATATATGGTGTAGTGACATATTGTAGTTAACCATGATGTTGTGTATATGAGGGAAAAGAGAGTAAGTGTTTGAGGAAAGAATTGATGTACAGGCTGATGTGAAGTGGTCATTTATATAGGCAAGAGAATGCCAGGAGACACAAGGAAATTTAATGCTGACAGGTAGAATTAATTCTACCTCATCTCCCTAGACTGGGAAGATGAAAAACAGTCATTGGAAGTGTAAGTCAGGGTTTAATGCGCACAAGTAACAAGTAAAAATTACTGTGCATGAACATTTCTTACTAACCCTAATTAGATTGACTGTTAATATTCTACCCAAACATATTCTGATTTAAAATGAGACTATTTTTAGGTTTTATCCACAAATAAGTCAAGTAAAGTATCAGAGTTTAATATCAGAACTTAGACTTATATCGGAACTTAACAGTTATTAGAACATGATTTCTTAACTCGAAAAATGAATGCCTATTTTTATAATTCTTCACACAAATTCTGATGTAGATTCTTTAGAACTTAGTCATCAGGACATTCAACAGAACTTGTCCTCAGAATTTGTGTAATGTGACACAGAAACTGTTCATCTAAAATAACATAGATCACCACAGTAATTTTCATCATTTATATGGAGTGTTTAGTGTGTGCATTAAGCTAAATATCAGACAAAGAGTAAAGTCTGATTTACTTCAGTACATCTTAGAAATAAGGCATAACTAAAACTTTACTAAAAACCTGTCATTATTCTGAAGCCTACTATTGAATGAGTTTATACTTGAGTCCACCTCAACTGTTTTGTGCTAATTTTGTGCATCTTTTTAAATTCCATTGTACAGTGGCTTCTCAGTGTAAGTGAGTCACGACTGTTTATCAGAAGTTATGATATTATCAGAGTATTTCTCCAGTAATCATATAGTGTGAAAAGTCACCAAGAAAATATTTTACTTTTTTGATGCATATTTACTTAATACCAGCAATGCACTTGGGTCGTCCCTTCCACATTTTTACTCTAGATCTCAAAGGAGTACCTGATTTTAATCCTTGATTATTTTTCTCTTTCTTTTGATAAGTGAGGTTTATCAGCACTTAGTACATTCAACAGATTTACTAGCATCAGAACTTAATAGATGAGAAGCATTATTCTAGTTTTTAACTTAGTAATAAGATAGACAAAGTAAACTTAAGTAAGCTCAATATCAGAATTTGCTTGTGTCAAAGGATTTCCACATAAATAATTACTTCTAACATGGGATTTCTAGTGTATTGAAAACTACTAGGTCAGCATCTAGCACAGATATCCTCATAGGATAGAATATTTACACAAACAGACATATCACTATCAGAGTTTAGAAAGTCACATCAGACAATATTCAGTACTTAAGCAATTTTCAATTAAGCACATAATACACAAAGAGAGTAATTTCTGTAAATACTGATCATAAAGTCTGATGCATCAGAACAAAACTAAGCAGATTTAGAGAAAGAACCTGAAACCATGCCAAGTTCATTTACTAATCTTGTAAAAGTAGCTTCACACAGTGGTTTTGTGAAGATATCTGCTAGTTGTTGATCTGTTGGAACAAATTGCAATTCCACTGTACCTTCATCCACATGTTCCCTTATGAAGTGGTACCTGATGCTGATGTGCTTTGTCATTGAGTGTTGAACTGGATTACCTGTAATAGAAATAGCACTTTGATTATCATAGTAAATAGGGATTTTGAAATATGTTAACCCATAATCCAGTAACTGATTCTTCATCCAAAGAATCTGTGCACAACAACTTCCTACAGCAATGTACTCTGCTTCTGCAGTTGATGTGGAAATTGACTTTTGTTTCTTGCTAAACCAAGAAACCAATCTGCCTCCAAGAAATTGGCAGCTTCCACTTGTGCTTTTCTTGTCAATTTTGCAACCTGCAAAATCTGCATCTAAGTAACCTATTAGTTTAAAATCTGATTCTCTGGGATACCACAATCCCAGATCAGCTGTTCCTTTAAGATACTTGAATATTCTTTTCACAGCTGTTAAGTGAGGTTCTCTTGGATCTGCTTGAAATCTTGCACAAAGACAGGTAGCATACATGATATCAGGTCTACTAGCAGTTAGATAGAGTAGAGAGCCAATCATACCTCTGTAATCAGTAATATCTACTAATTTACCAGTATCCTTGTCCAGTTTTGTTGCAGTGGCCATGGGAGTGGATGCACTTGAACAATCTTGCATTCTAAATTTCTTCAGCAAGTTTCTGGTGTACTTAGTTTGACAAATAAAAGTGCCTTCTTCATTCTGCTTGACTTGAAGGCCCATAAAATAGCTAAGTTCCCCCATCATACTCATCTGATACCTTGACTGCATCAGTTTGGCAAACTTCTTGCAAAGTCTGTCATTTGTAGAACCAAAGATGATATCATCAACTTAAATCTGGACCAGAAGTAAGTCCTTTCCATGGTTGAGGTAGAACAATGTTTTGTCTAGAGTTCCTCTGTTAAATCCACTTTACAGAAGAAACTGAGCTAAAGTCTCATACCATGCTCTTGGAGCTTGCTTAAGTCCATAAAGTGCTTTACCAAGCCTGTAGACATAATCTGGATATTTGGAATCTACAAAGCCTGGAGGTTGTTCAACATATACTTCTTCCTCAATTTCTCCATTTAGAAAAACACCTTTTACATCCATTTGAAAGACAGTAAACTTTTTGTGAGCAACATAAGCCAAAAATATCCTTATGGCTTCCAATCTAGCAACTGGTGAAAATGTTTCATCATAATCAATTCCCTCCTGTTGAGAATATCCTTTTGCAACCAGCCTTGCTTTATTCCTTGTAATTAAGCCATCACTATCAGTTTTGTTTCTGTATACCCATTTTGTACCAACAACAGATCTGTTCTTTGGTCTTGGTACTAGGGTCCAGACTTTATTTCTTTCAAATTCATTTAACTCTTCCTGCATTGCTTGCACCCAATCAACATCTTGAAGAGCTTCTTCCACTTTCTTTGGCTCAGACTGAGAAAGAAAAGAATTGTAAAGACATTCATTTGAAGTACCTGTTCTAGTTCTGACACCTGCATCAGGATTTCCAATTATCAAATCAGGTGTATGTGATTTAGTCCACTTCCTTGCAGATGGAAGGTTTTCTCTAGAACTGGATGCTCCCCCATGATCCATGCTGTCTTCATTTTCATTTTCTGATGCTTCCCCTGAAACTATGCTCGCTGAGTTGGATTTTTCAGAATTTAGATTTTCAGACCTATCAGAACTTGGCTTATCAGAACTTGACGAATCAAAACTTGAAGAGCCAGATGTATGTTCTGATGCTTCTTGAGATGTGGTTAGATCTTGAGTATGCTCCCCCTGAATAAGTGCTTCTTTCTTTGGCGTAGTCACCACAGTTTCAATAACATCAGATTTCAATCCATCAGAGTTTGCAGTATCAGGAATTAGATTGTCAGGATTATCAGTATCAGAATTTGAGTCTTCATTTTCAAATCTCAGCCGATCATGATCAATAAAATCTTCAAGTCCAGTAATCTTCTTGTCATCAAAAGAGACATTGATAGATTCCATGACCACTCTTGTTCTCAAGTTATAGACTCTGAAGGCTTTTGTGGAAAGTGGATATCCAACAAAGATCCCTTCATCAGCTTTTAGATCAAATTTGGATAGTTGTTCAGGATGAGTCTTAAGAACAAAACACTTGCATCCAAATACATGAAAATACTTCAGATTTGGCTTCTTTTTCTTCACCATCTCATATGGTGTCTTTCCTTGCTTGTTAATGAGTGTTGCATTCTGAGTAAAATAAGCAGTCTGCACAGCTTCAGCCCAGAAATAGGTTGGAAGTTTTGCTTCATCAAGCATTGTACGTGCAGCTTCAATGAGAGTTCTATTCTTCCTTTCAACAACTCCATTTTGCTGTGGAGTTCCAGGAGCAGAAAATTCCTGCTTGATTCCATGGTTTTTGCAGAACTCTTCCATTATCAAATTCTTGAACTGAGTCTTTGACCAATTTATCCAGTTGCCTAACATGATCAATCAGGATAGATGCAGTTTCACTTTTTGTGTGCAAGAAATACACCCACGTGTATCTGGTGAACTCATCTACTATGACCAACGCATATTTCTTCTTTGCAATAGACATGACCTTGAATGAGGATTTTCTTTGTTTAGCCTTCTGACAAGAATCACAAAGGCCATCAGGAGTAAATACTGACTTTGGCAGTCCTCTCACAAGATCTTTCTTGACTAGTTCATTTATATTGTTGAAATTTAAATGAAAGAGTTTCTTGTGCCAATTCCAGCTTTCTTCAATTGATGCTCTACTCATCAGACAGATTGCAGAACCATCAGTACTTGTTGAAAGCTTAGCTTCATAAATGTTACCACGCCTAAATCCTTTCAGAACAACTTTGCCTTTAGATTTACTTACAACTTCACAATGTTCTTCAAAGTAATCAACATGATAACCTCTGTCACAGATTTGACTTATACTCAGCAGATTGTGTTTAAGTCCTGAGACCAGAGCTACTTCTTTAATGATGACATTCCCGAGATTGATATTGCCATATCCCAATGTTTTTCCAATATTGTCATCTCCATAAAAAACACTTGGGCCAGCTTTCTCCACAAAGTCTGATAGCAGGGCTTTATTTCCCGTCATATTCCTGAACATCCACTGTCCAGAACTAGGATGTTTTTCTTGTTGCCCTGCAATCACTAAGACCGCTAATGATTAGTTTTAAGGACCCAGACTTTCTTGGATCCTTTAGCCTTATTAAGTTTGTTAACATTTACAGCGGATTTAGCATCAGAGTTTATGTTAACATTTTTCTTATCAGAATTTACACTATCAGACTTTGGATCATAACTTACACTAGAAGGAACAATGGTAACTTTCTTTAAAGAAGGTTTTATTTGATAATAATCATAGTACAAACTATGATATTCCTTACAAGTATAAATAGAATGCCATAAACTACCACAATGAAAACAAGGATTTTGTGGCTTATATCTAACAAACCGACTCTTAACTCCTGACTTTGAAGGTAAGGAGTTTATGTTCTTATTCTTCCTGCAAAAAGAAGCCAGATGGTTAGAACTTCCACAGTTATGACATGTTTTCCTAGGAGCATTAGGAACAGGCTTATAATCATTGCTTTTATTCACACCTTCCTTTCCATTCCTATTTTTCCTAGGTGATTTTACCTTGTTTGCATTCTTAACATCTTTCAACTTATGCTTAAGCTGCTTCTTTGTCATTAAGCCTATGTTTGCTTCAGTTGTCTTTTCCTGTTTTAGTTTGTCAGAAGTTACTTCCTTTTTAACTTCTGATTTCTCATTATCAGACTTTACAGCTACAAACTTAACAGGTTTTAACTTTGGCTTTTTAACAACAACATGCTTAATATCTATAGTTCCTTTATCATTCTTGTCCTCTCCATAACCTAAGCCCTCTTTCCAGTTTTCACTACTTAACAAATTCTGAGTTGTTCTGCCAGAGTTAGTCCAAGTCTTGATAACCTCTCTTTCCTTTTCTAACTCAGTTTTTAGAGATTCATTCATTTTTAACACTTCATCCCTAACATAGAAAGCATCATCTCTATCTTTCTGAGTTTGATGGAACATGACTAACTCTTTTTCTAAATAATCATTCCTCTTTTTGCAAGCAAGATTTTCAGAAGTTAATCTTTCACATGTTAAAGTTTGATCTCTATAAATAATGAACATGGTTTTAAGATATCTTCTCAACTCATTAATATCATCAGTATGAAAGGCATAAGTAGTTTGAGGTACCTTTAATTCAGCAGCTTCAGAACTGCTTTCAGCACTTGCCTTATCAGCATTTGCCATCAAGGCATAATTCTCCTCACTTTCAGAATCTGAGGTGTCTGTCCAACTTTTCTTCTTTGTGACAAGAGCCTTGACTTTGTCACTCTTCACTTTCTTGCAATCAGGAGATATCTGGCCTTTCTCACCATAATTGTAGCATTTGACATTTGTATAATCTCCTCTGCCAGACTTTCCTCCTCTTCCTTCAGATTTTCTGAAATTCTTCTTATTAGAACTTGTGCCTTTCCTGGAAAACTTCTTTCCCTTCCTGAACTTCCTGTATGCAATATTTGTGATCCCTTTCACCATAAGAGCACACAGCTTCATCATCTCTTCATCAGCATCCGCTCAAGCAAGCTTTCAGATTCTGAGTCATCATCACTTTCAAAACTTGATGACTCAGTATCAGACTTTGTGAAGAGAGCTTTACCCTTGTCTTTCCTTGAGGTAGCTGCCTTGGGGGATTTTTCTTCAGCCTTAAGAGCAACTATCCTTGACTTTCCTCCTTTCCTCTTTCTTCTTTGTTCCATCTCAAGTTCATGAGTCTTGAGCATTCCATAAATTTCATCAAGGGTTTTTTCATCAAGATTATATTTGTCTCTTATTGTTGTTGCCTTCAAATCCCAGCATTCAGGAAGAGCTAACAGGAATTTAAGGTTTGAATCTTCAAGATCATACTCCTTATTAACAGTGACAAATCATTCAAGAGTTTGACAAATCTATCATATAAATCAATCAATGACTCATTAGCCTTTGAGTCAAAGTGTTCATACTCTTGAGTGAGTATTGTCTTCCTGTTTTTCTTGATCGTATCCGTTCCTTGACATCTTGTTTCCAAAGCATCCCATATCTTCTTTGCAGTCTTGCAGTTTATTACCCTGTTTGACATTACATTATCAATAGCACTATGCAGTAAGTGTCGTACCTTAGCATCCTTAGCAATTGATGTGATATCTTCAGCAGTGTAATCACTCTTCTCCTTTGGTACAGACTTTGCTGCTTCACCTGCAACTGCAACAACGAGCTTGGTTGGTTTGTGAGGCCCTTCCTTGATTCTATCAAGATATTTTGGATCTGTAGCTTCCAGAAACATGGTCATCCTCACCTTTCATATGGCATATTCAGATGGTCTCAATATGGGAACTCTAATAGTCTCATATCGGCTTTAAATTTGTGTCTTAGGAGGTTCTTCAGTTTTGGTGGGCTTAGTTGGAGTTTCTATTTCAGACATGATTTTGTTTGGATCTTAAACTGTTTGTGCGTTAACAGATAGGCTCTGATACCACTTGTTAGGTCACACACACACTGTAGAGGGGGTGAATACAGTGTATAGTACAATCAAATCGAACTTTAATAACTGAAGTAACAGAAAACAAACTTTATTGAAACAATAAACTCTATTACAGTATGGAACTGTTACCTCTCAGTGATGAACAAATATCACGAGAGCTGCTATGGTTACAATGAATAATCTTCTCGAATATGATAACACTTATAGTGTAAACCCTATGTCTGTGTTTATATACTACACAGTTACAAGATAATCGCTAATTGATATGGAATATAATTCTGCTTCCTAAAATATCAATCAGATATTTTTTCTTCCAAGTATTCTATTCTTCATAGAATTCCTTCTTCATGCATATCTCTTCTTATGTTTGTGTCGATCTTCTTTCCTATAATCAGCTGCTGTCCTTATCTGAACGTCCTTCAGTTTTAAGTTCTGATATCCATCTTCTGATGATTATCTCCTAATAATATAAGTACTGATATCCTTAAGTCCTGACTTCCAGTAAGTACTGATTTATCCTGTTTAAGTAAGATCTGAAAACTAAACATAAATCACATTAGCCTTGACATTATCAAATATATCTAACAGTTTTAATTCTTGAAAAATATCTTCACATTCTGCATTCCATTCAAATTTCTGATTCTTCCTAGTCAACTTAGTCAATGGCGTGGCAATTTTCGAGAAATCTTTAACAAATCTTCTATCGTATCCCGCCAATCCTAGAAAACTTCGCACTTCCGTAGGTGTCTTTGGTCTCTCCCAACTCATAATTGCCTCAATCTTTGTTGGATCCACTTTGATTCCTTCACTTTCAATAACATGTCCCAAAAATTGAACTTCCTTTAACCAGAACTCACATTTAGAAAACTTGGCATACAACTTCTCTTATCGGAGTATCTCCAATGCTATCCATAGATGTTGCATATGTTCTTCTTCTGACTTTGAATATATAAGAATATCATTAATGAATACCACTACAAACTTGCCCAAATACTTTTTAAATACCCGGTTCATCAGATCCATAAATGCTGCAGGGGCATTAGTTAACCCAAAAGGCATTACTAAGAATTCATAATGTCTGTATCTTGTCATGTATGTTGTCTTCGAGATGTCATCTATTTTGATCTTCAATTGATGATATCCTGATCTTAAATCAATCTTGGAAAAACACTTAGCTCCTTTCAGCTGATCAAATAGATCATTTATCCTTTATAGTGGGTAATGGTTCTTAATCGTCATCTTATTCAACTCCCGATAGTCTATACATAACCTCATGCTTCCATCCTTCTTCTTTATAAATAGAACAGGTGCTCCCCATGGAGACGTACTTGGTCGTATCACTCCTTTGTCCAACAATTCTTGTAGCTGGCTCTCCAACTCTTTCATTTCTGCTGGTTCCATTCTATAAGGTGCCTTCGAAACTGGTTCCGCGCCTGGAGCAAGGTTGATCTCAAACTCAATTTGTCGATCGGGCGGTAAACCTGGTAGTTCATCTGGAAACACATCTGGAAATTCGTTGACTACGGGAATATCTTCCATGCCGAGGCTCTCTCTTTCTGAATCTACTACATAGACTAGGAATGATTCGCAACCTTTCCTAAGCAATTTCTTAGCCTGGACGATTGTAAGAAACAGTCGCTCTTGCCTCTAACCCTTAAATACCACTTTCTCTCCATTCTGCATCTTTAAATACATTTTCTTAGATTTACAATTTATCTGAGCATTATTATCTCCTAACCAATCCATGCCTAAGATTATATCAAACTCCCCTAACTTGAAAAGTATCAAGTCTGCTCAAAATTTATGTCCCTAAATATCAATCTCATACTTAGGACAGAATTGACTCACATGAATCTTCTCTTGGTTCGTAATTACCACATCTATTACCTCGTTCAAGGTCATTTTATCACATTTAAGGTTATCAATAAAAGTTTCTGATATAAAAGATCTAGTAGCTCCAGAATCAATCAATACCTTAGCTTCAATATTATTCATTAAAAGTTTACATGCTATCACCTCAGAATTTTGAACAGCGTCATTCATCTTTAAATCAAATGTCCTTGTTGTTGCTTGTGGATTTTCTGTAGATGGTGGAGGTAATGCCAATACCTCAGCTGGCATGTGGGCACTAGTACTTGCCACATTCATCAAGGCCTTGACTGGTCCAGTTGACTTGCATTCCCTAGCTATATATACAGTCTTTCCACACTTATAGAATGTAACTCCCGGCTTCGGTACCTTACACTCATTATCCAAGTGTCCCTTCTGGTTACATTTATAGCATGTCATGTTCAGCTTATTACACACTCCTGGGTGTCTTTTTCCACAATGCTTGCACTCTGGTCTCTGAAATCTATTTTCTCCAACTTATCCTTGGCTTGACTGGTTGTTCCCCTTAGGATATTGTCTCTTATTCAAATTTCCCTTCTTCTGAAAATTTCCACCCTTTGTGGAATCCAATCCTTTTCACACTCCTTTCTTGTGAGCTTCCAGCTTCCAACTTCTCTCCATAAAATATAACATTTCTCTTCTTGTTATCCTTTTCTTTCCTTGATTATATCCCATTACTTTCAATCAGAGCAGCTTTCTGTACCACTCCAGCATAAGTATCAAGCTCAACATAGCCACTCTATCTCTGATCCAAGGCTCTAATCCTTGTTGGAATCTCTTTACCTTCTCCTCCTCAGTGTTGGCATACTTCATCACAAACCTTGACAGCTCTATAAACTTCTTCTCTTACTCCAATACAGACATACTTCCTTGCTTCAATTCAAGAAATTTAAGCTCCATCTGATTCTGCATGTACTTAGGGTAATACTTTTCTAGAAATAACTTCTTAACCCTTTCCCAAGAAACCGATTGATTTGCCTCCATAGCTTTCACTAAATCCCACCAATAGATGACTTCACCTTTGTAAAAGTAAGTAGCATATGGCATCTTCTGATCTTCTCCTAGCTGAACCAATTCAAAAGGTCTTTCCATTTCCTTAATCCATGTGTTAGCTATTACTGGATCAGTGGTATCATGAAATACATGTGGATTCGCATTCTGAAAAGCTTTAAAAGTGACAACTTGTCGAGGTGGTACTGGTGGATCAGGTGGTTGGTGTGGTTCATGGTTATCTTGGTTTTTAAATTGTTGTTGAAGAGTTCTTTGTTGTTGAGCTCTAACATTTGTTTGTTGTTGTAAGGTTTCCAGCAATCGAAGAATATTAGGATCTATGGTAGAAGTTGTTGTCGGGTTCTTCTTTTTAGGTGGCATGATCCTGAAATAAAAGTTATATCAAAATAGGTATAAACAATATAAATAATTCAAGGTTTGGGTGTCACAAGTCATTATATTCACATATACGATCGGGTTTCAAATTAAACAATACGGGTAATGCATATAAGGCATAAGAACAATTGAAAGCAAATAGAACGATAGTGCATAATTATCGAAATTAAGGTCAAGGTACATCAAGATCAAAATAGAGTCTGAATCTAGGGATAACATGCTTAATTTAAAGGAAAACAACAGGGAATTCTACAAAGTCCAACAACACAAAAACATGAAAAGTGGATAATGGAAAGAACTAAGGCTCCACTCCATTAGAACAGGGTCCGGTAGTCTTCTCCTCACGAAGCGTCTTCACAATACACTGGAGCTCGTCCGCAATCATCTGGATAGTCTACTGGTTGGTACGGTCTCGGTACGGTGGCATCTCTCCAGCCTAGTGTCAACGTACTGAACCAAGGTCTCAAGTCTCACAGTCATCTTCTCCTTAGGCTTTCCTCCATAATTTCGGCTGTCCGGATACACATTCTTCAATCGCTCTAACAGTTGATCGAACTTGCCTTGAAGCCTGTCGAATTCATGCCTCAACTCAGCATACACGGAGAAAGCAATTGTGTCAGACGGTTTAGAGGATGATGATGAATGCGCCATTTGCTTCCAAATAGTGCATATATATATATATAAGAGAATTATTATCAATGGATTCGCCTAACCTATACTCACACTCTCGCATAATATTCTATAACCTATGTATATATCCTATAGCCTATTTGGGCTGTTCAGGGACTCTAAACCGTAGCTCTGATACCAAACCTGTCACACCCCAATTTTAACAAAAGGCACTATATGAATAATCACAATAGTTAAACAAAGAAAATGAATACACTGAATCCAAGATCTTGCAGTTTAGGGTTTGGAATAGCCCAATACTATTAACTATTACAACCTGATTTCAATATTGAGTCCTCACACAAAACGATCACTATTCTACCTGAGCTCGAACATACGAATCAGCATCACAAGTCTTACGTGCTATCTGCTTGAATCTAACCATATCTTCTAGCTGAAATATCAGGGTAAAAGCAAGTAGTGAGCCAAATGCTCAACAAGTGCTATAATATACATAAACAAGAATAATAATAATGGAAATGAAAGATTCAACAATATAGTAACAAGAGATAAACTTTCAGGGTGATGGCATCTTTTTTTTATAACAAAACAATTAAAAAACATTTCTTTATCAAAACCATTTTATGATGCTACGGACTACAGCCGGTGATCAGCCGCGAAGTAATCCCGAACCTCACTGGGTTCTAGAACATTAATGGGATCCCTAGGCAACCTTTAAGCCTATAATTTAAAAGCGGAAAGGACTTGCGTCTCAGTCCATGTCCACTATTTAAAGAAAACATTCGTCCCCCTTTGGGACTGAAAATCCACTTTTAACTTTTCATTTTAAAAAAAAACTGATGTTAAGTGACGGTGAATTTCTTAAATAGTGAAAATCTTTATCAAGGGTTCTAGATCAACTTAGAAGCACATGGAATTGGTTCAATAAATTTTAAGGCCGTGATCAACTAGATTGATACCTTATCAAATAGAATTGCAAAGTTTCTATTCACAAGGGATTTGGTAATGAGGTTTAACAGGGTTATTAAATAGTATAAAGGAACTAAGTCAAACTAGGTTCAATGTAGTGGTTCCAGATAAGACATAGGTATTTAAAATATAAAGAAGGTGAGCATCTGTTCAAAGTATAACAGGGTCTCATGGTTTAAGGATAAGAATAAAGTTATCAAGCATATATAACAACTTTGAGGAATAACTGACTTTTAGGTGTCAAGATAAGGTTACTAAATATAACTTATACAGGGTTCAACGTCACAATTACTTTGGTATACTAGCATGGTATGACTTTTGAATTACTTGCATAGCAATCTCCAAGTAAAGTTAAACTACTTGCAATAGATACTTGAGGGTTCATAGCACTTGCATATAATACGAAAGATAGTTTGGAAACCACTTAGACCATGTATACATGTATATCAAGGTGAATTATAATACTCGCATCATATATAAAGCTGGGTTAACACACACTTGCAGTGTAAACAAAAAAAGGTAGGTTGAAATACTTGCCTTGAGAAAGGCTTGACTTGACTAGCAGGTGGGAGCAACTGGGAGATTTACTCGACTTTAATGGCAAGTTTACCCTCGTCTTGAGAGCCTACAAAAAATAATAATAACCTCATTATAATAAATTCTCAACAACTCAACCTAATTATAAATCGAAATTAAGCACATTGGCACTTAGGCCTATATACACATACATGCTTACAATTACCTTATAAGCATAATAGTTCACATAGCCACATATGCTCACATAACACATTTAAGTACATAATAATACATCAACACACTATATTGCATCACTAAGCTTGGATGATCTCACTCCACTTATTAAAGTCACTTAGTTATGCTAAACTAGTCAAAACTCCTAATATTGACCTCATAACTCGAAGTGCCTTTTCAAAACCATCAAGTTCCTATTGACCCTGACCTAGGCCCTAAAATCTACTGACCTTAAACTATCTTATAACTATGATGGTCAATCTAGGCCTCACTCATAAGTGCTCTAAAACTAAATGTTAAGTGAATGTGTTCATTATAGTGATTTCAGGATGACATCAATTGGTTTTTGAGTACAATTGATACCCTGACACCTCAAGTTTACCTTAAAAACTTCTACACTAGACTCTTCTGAGCATAAGGTAACTCCCAAACTTGGTGTGACTCAAAGGCCTAGCTTGGGCTTCCCTAGGCCGAAGCTTAAAGTCCATGGTTCCCCTGTTTTCTAGACAGAAAAGTGTCCTATCTTGCACTAACTTGTGACGCATGATTCTAACTGAATTCCTATGAACTATGGCTGGAAAAACACCTCTGACACTCCCTCTAACTAGGGTCAACCAGGGCCTAGTGAGGGCCTACCCATGACATGGTCAAAACTCCTCATTTCTAGGTTGCAATATAATTATCCCCTGCTGGACTGATTTAGTGTTTTCACTCGTGCACCTAACCAAACAACCTAAAAACCTCTATCAAACATCTAAAATCTGAAGTATACCCCTAGTACTAGCTTCTGGTGACTTGGACCTCAAAGTGCATTACAATGACAAGGTCAAATCTCACCCTAAACCTCATGTTACCAAACTGAAAATATGCAGAATTTAATGTACCCTTTCCACCATGATTTCCCACTTGACAAACCAAACCAAACATCAACCAAAACCCAAACTAAACCTCAACCAAGGTAACCTGCAGAACTAAAACTCCCACACACAATATTGGCTTAGTGGAGATCATCCTTACCTAAAGTGCAATATAGCAAAACAAGAGTCAAAATAATATACTAATTACAAGTCATCACAATTTCAAAAATAACAACTTAAATCCTCCATATATACGAATCAAAATCATATAAAAAGGAGCACAAATCATATTTAATATCTTAACTCAACTGAAATTAGAGTTTATTAACAAAAATTAATCCAAATAATCAAGAACTTTCGGAAATCATGAGTTGAACCTATACATGCATGCTTCCGAACTTACAAGCCAAAAACTGAAAGGAATATGTCCTAAGTCCAATCATGTATGAGGATTTAGGAATACCTTTTATGTAATCTGTTTTGATTTCATTGATATTATTAAAAGACTTGTTTTGTTTTTATTACGGGCTTTATCTATTTAAGTGTTTAAATAAGATATACCATAATTTAGAGTAAAGCTTTTATGGATTATGATGAGATCATAATAGTGAGACCTAAAAGATGATAACTCTAAACTTAAATAGTTCTTGGCCGTAGGATTACTAACTGGTAATTAATAATCCGCAGAGATCGGTACATACTATGCTTGCTTCATTATGAAGGATGTCTGTTCTCATAGACATTTGTGTGGTGACACTATAGCTAGTATGTAGGTGCTTATTATAGAATAAGTTCACTAAACATGACTCGCACAGCTGAACAACTGATGGAGTTCACTCACGTGTCAGCAGTTGTTCACATAGTGATAGTTGTACAAGTATCCTTAGACTTGAGGTCATCATAGTCATCTTGTGTACACTGAGCTATGCTTTGGTTTAGTTCTTAGTCTCCAGGGACAATTATTAGGGCTCTACTGGGTATAGGAATTTGTACACGAAGATAGTGTATGATCAATAAAGGATCTACCGCTTCCAGTGAATGAAGCGAATGTTCAAGGCTGATCCATTTATGCTAGTTCATGAATCTCTGGCCAGAGTAAATGAAATTAGAAAGGAGTTTCTAATTTGCATAGAACTATGCATAGTAAATGGTAAGCAAATGATTGAATTAGATAGGCTTGACACGAGATCCATGCCTTGTATTTAATCGGGACATTGTAGGGTAGAAGGAGTTTATTGTACGGTAACTATTCACTGAATAGGTTCTTGGTATTCTAAGCAGTGAATTCATGTTATCCGGATAGTCGCGATATGCTGAAAAGTATCCCTCACGATGTAGAATAAATGTGATTAATTAATTAATCATATTTAATAAATTAGAGAATTTATATAAATAATGATAAAATAGTTTTATTATTATTTATTTCTACTACCGGCTTAATATTGAACCTACAGGGTCACACCATAAAAAGAGAATGATTTAATGGTGGAGGAATTAATTAATAATGGCTAATAATTATTTATTTGTGAAATAAATAATTAATTGGCAAATTTAATAATTGATTAAATGAGATTTAATTGATTATAAATTAATTAAGAAAAGTTCTTAATATTATTAATTAAGGATTTAATTTTTGGAAATTAAATCAAGAGATAGAATTATTTCTAAAGTGTTTAGAAAAAGGATTAATAATTAAAAGGTGTTTTAATTATTAATGAGAATAATAAATGGGATAATAATAATAATATTTATGGGAAAATTTCAGCTAAAAATTTTGCCTATAAATATACTATTATAGACCCTATTTTGATTTGAACCCCAAAAACCCAAAAAGTTTGGGAAATGGAAAACACTTTTGCTTGATCAAAGTCAAGAGTATCTAGCCTCGAAACAACTACATGGATTACAGCTCGACACTCTCAAGTTTGTCAAGTATTCTATTTTCATTTTATACAAAATCCAAGAGTTTTCCTCCCATCTTAACTCCTCTTTCCCATTATTTTTTTATAACAAAATCAATATAATATATAAGGCTTAAATTCAATGCTTAGGAAAGCTTCACACCGACTACTTGAGGGATTTTTAATATTCCTACCATAATCTTCAACTGACCACTCATCGCATTAGATATTGCACTTATCCTTTGGCATATATGCAAATGGATATGAAATTACGTATTAACATTGATTTCTTAGTAATCTACACTTCTCAGGTAAAAAACATGCAAACTCTGTTTGCTGAAAAAATATGACAGTAATATGCTCACCATAGGCATTACCAGTCTGACTTTGATTTTGGAATCCAACTATAACAGCAATGCAAAGGACCATCAGGGTCCAATTAATATCTGGAATGTATATCTGTCCGAGAAACTTCTTTGATGTATGTACAACCTTGAGTCTAAGGAAACAACCAAACGCAAAGGATCATACACTAGTGTAATTGTTCGAATATTTTACATGATTTTGGATAAGAATATTAAAATAGAAGATGAACGCAAGATTGAACCTGGAATAGAACGATAGAAGGCGTCCCTGACATGCTCCTTATTTTTAATGAGATAGGCTGCTTGTCCAGAGTAAGCTAATAAAAGCCAGGGAAACACAACTATTGTAAAAGCCAGTTGTATTGCAGAAATCGGAAAGTGAGAAAGGTCAGCAAAAAGTGCTTCTGTCCCTGTAATATAATGTGTAGCAGTTAGAATGTATGCACCAGCATTTTAACAACATCAACATCACATTTTGAGCAAAGTGGATTATATTTTCAAGAGAATGTGGTCGACAAATTGCAGCAGTTGTCCATATTGAGAGTGCAGCATCTTCCTCAGCAGCAGCTAACCTCTTATTACCTTGTAAGACAGGCATGTAAATGATCAGAATAAGTGTACTTATTAGATATATAACCAACTAGTCTCTAGAGATTAATCGTACCTCTAAAGCACTTAACTTATCCCATTTTGTATGATTTAAATGCTTCTCAGTTTGTTTGAGAGCAAAAACAGAAGGTCTTTGATATTCGACCATTTGTAGATGTTCGAGCGGTTTAAAAGTTATTCCCTCTCCTCTTTCAGGAAAATGCGTAGAATAAAAGCAATATACAATCTGAAGAAGAGAATTATTTTTCTCCTGTAATTGAAACTACATAAATAGTAAGACGCAATCTGAAAAGCAATGAAGTTACATAATCTATGAATTCATAGTGAACTAGCCTTGGCCCGTTCCAATAAAGCATCTTCTCTAGAAACTTTGCCATTGCTACAACTTAGATGTTGATCTTCATCCATGGAGCTTACTAAACTGTCAAAAGTACAAGGGCTTATTACTGTAGTGTAAACTTTACAGAAAGAAATTGTAACTTTAATAAGACAATGAAACAACATATAACTGCACATTTTTAATCAACATGCAACTTGAGTAGAGTTAAAAATAAGATTCTCATACAATTTAATATAATGTAAGATGGAAGATGCAATATATAGTCATATATCAAAGACGGAGTCAGACTTTAACTCTGAAAGACGGAGTGATATGAAGATTAAAAAATAACTCTGAAAATTAAACTAAACGACCAAATCCCTCCGACGCAATCATTATGACTAACTCGAAAAAATATTTGGAGAAAACACTGATCCAGTTTAGAGGCAATATCGCATTTGGAGATGAATAATCTTACCTCAATATGCTTAAAAGAGTAAAACAACAAGGAAAAGTTGAAAACAAAGAGACATACTCTCACACAAAACATTATTTTCCAGCAATATAAACAAAGATATACATTATAACAACACAACTACAAACCTAAAATTAGATTAGCATCAAATGGAAGTGTAATATAATGCACAAACAAAAATTTAATGAACATTACAAAAATAGAACACAACTTAAAATAAAGCCAGCTGTTAATTAACTTAAAAGACAAATAGAATTAAGAGAGAAGAAAGTGATTACTGTAATAAAACTAAGAGAAACAGAGCTATCGGTGTGGCTTTGTAGTTTGGAGGCGAGACAAACTACACATATTATTTTTGGAAGGCTGAAGCTGGAAGTCTCAAAAGCATACCTGAATTACACGATCAAACAACAAACCAAATTAGAGAGAGAGTAACTGAAATATAATCAAATACTAGAAACCCAAATAAAGAATCTATAAATAATAGTGCAATAAAGCCTGGTAAGATTAAAACTGCCCTAATTCAACTCGATTTGTAAAACTCAATTGATTCGAAACCCCCAATCAACCCCTAATTAATAACGCTCACAAATATTGAACCACTAAAGCTTGAAGCCATATAATTTTCTTGAAGAACCCAGTCCCGAAAACCCCTAAATTTTAAAGAACCATCGATTGTATGTTTCGGAGAGAGCGATGTGTCGTATTTTTGGAAGGAAAAGAGTGAAGCCGATGTGTGTGTTTCTTTTCTGAATTTTGTTAAAGTCCCGCTCCAAAAACAAAGCGGCAATTCTCCCTCTTCACCAAATTTTCAATGTCCACCTTTTTCATTTATTTTTACATATATAAATATTGATATTAAAATTATCTAATATATAATTTTCATAAATTCTATCCTTTCTAATTTAAATTATCAAAAATAAATTAATTTTGCTATCATTAATCACTCCGTCAATAAATCATTAATTTTTAGAAATTATAATATGTTTTCCCATTATATATTCATTTTTTTGTAAAATAATTTTTAATTTATAAAATTTTATTATAATTCATTATTATTGAATTTAATAACATATTATCAAGTTCAATAAAATTAAAAAAATAATATCTTGATTATTAATTCATTTTTATGAAAATAATTATTTAGTTAAATTATAAAATATATAAACTCATCTTTTTAGTATGCTATGGTAACACATTATGACTATACCACAACATCAAAAAAGAGGGGTTGCGATAGACATTTGTTTAGAAGGCTACTATTACACTTTTCTTTGCAACCCTAGGATGGAGGGTTGCAGCATGCAATCTATGGCGTAGTGTAATGTCATCCACATAGATCTGAACTAGGATCATATCATCACCATTATTTTTGTAAAAGAGAGTCTTGTCTATGGTACATCAAGTCAAACCATGTTTAAGTAGGAATTCTGACAATGTATCATACCAAGCTCTAGGTGCCTGCTTTAGTCCATATAGAGCCTTGAGTAACTTGTACACAAAATCTGGAAATTCTGGATCTTCAAAGCAAGGTGGCTGTTACACATACACCTCTTCTTCTAATTCATCATTTAGGAAGGCACTCTTAACATCCATTTGATACACTTTGAAATTTGAATGTGCAGCAAATGCTAGAAAGATTCTTATTGCTTCAACTCTTGCAACTGGAGCAAAAGTTTCATCATAATCAATTCTTTCCTCCTGTGAGTAGCCTTTTGCAACCAACCTTGCTTTATTCCTGGTAACTACACCATTTTCATCCATCTTGTTCCTGAACACCCATTTTATTCCAATTATACTTCTATTCTTTGGCGCAGGAACTAACTCCCAAACTTTGTTCCTTTCAAACTGATTAAACTCCTCTTGCATTGCAGATATCCAATCAGGATCCATTAGAGATTCCTCAGTTTTGTTGGGCTCTACTTGAGATAGAAAGCATGCATGTAGGCACTCATTAGCAGTTGCACTTTTAGTTCTCACACCAGCAGTAGGATCACCAATAATTGCTTCTCTAGTGTGACTTCTATTCCACTTCCTTGTGTGAGTTTGTTGACTTGTGCCTTCATAATTTTCTTCATCATTGGTATGAATTGTAGATCCTTCTTCTCTTTCTCCCCCTGAGTTTGTGCTATCAAATTCAGGTGTTTGAGATGAGCTTCCATTCCCATGAATTTCCTGTTCAGTAGTCTCTTCATTCAATATCTATTGTGCATTGACTTCATCTTTACCATCAGAATCACTATCAATATTGAGGTTTTCAAATTCAAGGGCTTCAACTTCATTATCATTTAGGCATTCTAATCCTGGACACTTGTCATCATCAAAAGTCACATTTGTGCTTTCCATAATCTTCTTTTGATCAATCACATAGACTTTGTTGACAGTTCTCTCCAATGAATATCCCAGAAAAATTGCTTCAAAAACTTTTGAGTCAAATTTTCCTACATATTCAGAGTTATCTTTTAAAATGTAACACTTGCTTCCAAACACATGAAGATTATTTACAGTAGGCTTTCTCTTAGACATGATTGAGTAAGGTGATTTTCCATGAGCCTTGTTAATGAGATATCTGTTTTGAGTATAACATGCAGTGTTAACAACCTCTTCCCAGAAATTTGTTGGCAACTTGGAATTTTGCAGCATTGTTCTAGCAGCCTCAACTAATTAACTGTTCTTTCTTTCAACTACTCCATATTGTTGGGGTGTTCTAGCATCTGAGAATTCTTGAATAATGCCCTTACTTTTGCAGAATTCACTCAATGTTGAATTCCTGAATTATGTTCGATTATCACTTTTCAATCTCTTTACACAATTATTATCTTCAGCCTGTTTTTCTATCTTCTTGATGTGCTCAATTATGATGTGTGGAGTCTCATCTTTAGAGTGCATGAATTCTACCCAAGTGTATCTTGAGAAATTATCCACCATCACAAGTGCATATTTGTTCCTTGAAATAGATAAGACATTTACTGGGCCAAACAAGTCCATGTGAATAAGCTGCAATGGTGCACTTATAGAATTAACAATTTTTGACCTGTGACTTGATCTTTTCATTTTTCCTTTCTGACAAGCTTCACAAACTTCAACTTGAGCAAACTCCAGATTAAGCATGTCTCTTACTAACTCCTTTTTGACCAAGGTGTTGATTGCCTTGAAATTTAAGTGAGACAACTTTTTATGCCATAGCTTGCTTTGTTCTTCTGATGCCTTGGTGTAAATGCAACAAATACCATCCTTATTTGTTGAATCCAAGTCTGCAACAAACAAGCTTCCTTTTCTTGCTCCTTTAAGAGCAACTTCACCAGTTTTCTTGATGATAAAAGTGCGTTCTTCTTTGTTGAATAAAACTTTAAAGCCTTTGTCTGTAAATTGGCTAACACTAAGAAGATTCACTTCAAGACCAGCTACCAGTACTACATCATCAATGACAATATTTCCAGAAACAATCTTGCCATATCCCATAGTGAATCCTTTGCTGTTGTCTCCAAAGGTCAACAAAGGGCCAGCCTTCTCCTCAAACTGTGATAGCAGGGCCTTATCACATGTCATATGTCTGGAACACCCACTGTCTATGATCTATATGACCTTGCTCATTTTTCTCTGCGCACAACGAGTTTTAAGTGTGTTTAGCAACCCAAGCAGTGTTGGGCACTTTCTTCTTGTTAACTGATTTAGTAGAAGTAGAATGAGTTATTTCAGATAAAATAGAATTCAATGACTATTGTGCATTTTCCCTATCTGCTATAGACCCAACTTTTGTTTTTTAAGATCTTCTCTCAGTTTGTGGCAACTTTTCATTACTTTCAAGTTGTAAGGGATGCAATCAAACTTGTCACAGAATGAGTAGGGATCATTTGCATCTGCTTCATTATATTTACATGCTCCTTCAACTGGTTTGCTAACAACCTTTTTACAAAGGGGAGTTAGATGGTTCACAGAGCCACATTTCTCACATTTATTTCTTGGAGCATCTGGAACATAAGAAAAATTGAAAGATTGAGTATCTTTAGTTTTGGTTTATCCCAATTTTCCAATTTCTATTTTTCTTCTTCTTTCTTGTATCTTCAGTTTTGGTTTATTTGACAGGTGTCTTGGAGTCTTAGTTGTTCATGAGCTTATCTTCAGCTTTAAAAGATGGAGTTGCTTCTGCATTTTTCTTCTCATAATCTTCATCAACAATTTCTTGCTTGATAATCAACTCTTCTTCGTTGAATTTAACTTCACATGCCTTGAACATAGGTGAAACAACCTTTTTCAGCATTGCTGGAACATTTTCATTTTCAGTTACCTTTTCTTTGTCGCCTATATTTTTCTTTTTGCTGTTCAAGGCATCATAATCAAGACCAATAGCAATATTTGCACATGGTTTGTTTTTCTCATGATATTGCCCAACTAACTCAGATGCATTCTTGAAGGACTTCAACTTCACTTCATTTGCACACTTGAGCTTGTTCTTTAGATATTCATTCTCTTGTCTCACAGCTTCAAACTCTACCAACAACAATTCAGCTTCTTGTTTCTCATTTTCAAGCTTCTCATTTATGTTCGTTAGAGAACTTTCTTTCCAGATAGGCCATTGATTGATCAAGCTCATCAAGGTCATCCAGGGTGTAGAACTCATCTTCTTCCAATTCCAGAATGACTTGTTCCTGTGAATCATTGTTTTTTTACTCACTTGTTGAAGCAACTGGAGTCTGGAATTTTGACTCATCGTTAGAGGTCTGGCCTTCATTGACAATTAGAGCACTTGAACCATACACAATATGCCCTTGACCAGTTCTTAATGATTTCCTTTGAATTATCTCTAATTCATATGTTTTTAAAATTCCATATAGGACTTCTAATGTTATTCTGCTCAAGTCTCTCCCTTCTCCGATTGCTGAAATTTTCTGTTCCAAATGATCAGGGAGTGTAAGCAAAAAATTCAAGTTCACTTCTTCAGCTTCATAGTATTTTTCATGGAGTTGCAAGTCATTGATCAGCTTGTTAAACCTTTCAAACACATCAGTGATACTTTCTTTTGGCTTAGCCATGAAACCCTCATACTATGAAATCAGTATCCTTCTTTGATTAGATCTAACTTCCTCAGTTCCTTCACAGAGTATTTCAATCTTTTCCTAGATTTGATTAGCAGTGTCACAATTGACAATGTTGTTGTACATTACATTGTCAAATGACTCTATCAATATCAGCTGTAGGCCACTATCTAGGCCAATATCAACTCTAACCATAGGAGTGAAAGGCCCATTTTTTGAGAATCTGAATGTAGAGTGGATTAGCCATCCTGATAAACAACAACATTTTCTTTTTCCAAAGAATGTAGTTAGCTTTGTCAAAGGCAGGGATTTTGATGCTACTGATTTTTTGTGTATTCATTCTTCCAAGATCGTGAATCTGTTTAGTTTCAGATTTTGCTCTGATACCACTTGTTAGATAATGAATTACACATAGAAGGGGGGTTGAATGTGTTTTTGTGTTTTTATGCTTTTCTTGAAGTATTTATGGTTTGAACAAAGTAAATGTAAATCTTGGAGTGATGTGTGTTAATACTGAATTCAAACAAGCATATAGTGAACACAGATCTTTCAAAACTCACTTAATTTTATATTAAAATTAAGAATGTTTTGCTACAAAATTTCTAGGCTCTTTGTTGATAAAGAGCTTAGCTTCTACCTTGAGAGAAATACAAGATTTTCTTATCTAAATTTTTACAACTAACAAAAGACCAGTGTTAACTTTATATCACATTTAACTACTGGTTTACACATTGTACAATAAGAGATGTTATTCACTTTAGTAAAGTGTCACTTATCATTTCCATTTTAGGAAAAGTATATCTTCCATTTCTAGCTTAGCATATCTTTGCATACTGTGTTAACTTTGATCTTCCTTTATCAGTTAATCTTCACCCTTGATCTTGCACAATCTTCAAGCTGCTTTTTTTAGACTTGTCAATCCAACTGGTTGGACTGTTTGTTGATTGTTAATCTTGGATATTGAACTGGTCTGCAATTTGTACTTTGAGATTTTACCTCGAGATCTCCAGTTAGGCATATAGAGAACTTGACATCTCGATAAGTATATTGGCTTATCGAGATATCTAATACTCCATAGTTGATTTGACTTTTAGAGGTCTCTGAGTTCTCTATAAGAGAATTTAGCTTGTCGAGATATCTCATCTTCATATCTTCACTTTGGCTTATCGATATCTCTGAGTTCTCTAGTGACTTATTGACTTGTCGATAACTCAGAGTTCTCTAGTTAAATTTGACTTGTCGATAACTCAGACTTCTCTAGTGAATTTTGTCTTGTCGATATCTCTGAATTTTCTAGTGAAATTTGACTTATCGATAACTCAGAGTTCTCTAATGAATGTTGACTTGTCGATAACTATGAGTTCTCTTGTGACAAAATGACTTGGTGATATCTCCAATCTTCATCTTTTCAATTTGGCTTGTCAATATCTCTGAGTTCTCTAGTAGCTTTCATGAGTTCTCTATAAGTCATTCTGGAGTTCTCGAATGACTTCTTTATAACACTAAATCTGTGAATTGTAGAGATCTTGACTTAGAACATTTTTTTCCAAAACATATTTGTTCAACTTCAAACTTCTTTATAATTCTTCTGAGGCATGATCTTCTTGATCTTCTTCCAGATAGAATTCTTAGGCTTGATAATTTTTTTAAAAAAGACTCCAGTCTGCTCTTTTGACATTTTTACATACTTTAAATGTTACAATACAAAATGCAAACTAAGATTACAATACAACTTACTTAGGGATGCCAATTTGACTTAGTCTTATTTAAAGTACAAGCATGTCTTGCACAACATGGTCTCTTTTCCAAACTCTTTGTCGAGGCATATAAGATCTTCATGTTTCCCCTTGTTCAGCCTGATGTTGAGTGTGAACTGTAGATCCTCTTCTTGCTCTCCCTGAGTTGTTGCCACCATGACTTGATGATTCTAATCTTTGAGTAGTAGTTTTTGAAGGAGTTCCTGTATGATTATCATAATCACCATTTCCACCATTACCACCACTTGATTGAGGATCAGCATTGCCATGTACTATAGGTATAGCACGAGCAATCTCAGGTTCTTCTTCATCCAAAGGATCATCTGAGAGATTTTCAAATTCAAGAGATTCAGATTCTTTTTCTCTTTACAGGCTTGCTAACTTGGTGTCGTTGAACGTTACATTAAGCCTTTCAATAACCTTCTGATCAACAATCATATAAACCATATATGCTATAGATTCCAGAGAGTAGACAAAAAATATGTCATCTTCTGCCTTAACATCAAACTTTCCCAGATGCTCATTTCCTTCCTTTAGCACAAAGCATTTAACACCAAACACATGAAAGTATTTCAGTGTTTGTTTCTTTTCGGCCATTATCTTATAAGGAATCTTGTCATGATCTTTATTAATCAGGGTACAATTTTGAGTGTAACATGTTGTGTTGACACCTTCATCCCAGAAGTAGGTAGGAAGTCTTGATTCACTTAGCATAGTCCTTGCTGCTTCAACCAAGGTTTGATTCTTCCTTTCTACTAATCCATTTTGTTGTGGAGTTCTTAGGGTTGAGTACTGTCTCGAAATACCTTTCTCTATACATAATTCATTTAGAAATGCATTCTTGAACTCTATTCCATTGTCTGATCTGATCTTTCTGACAGGTAGTTTCACTTTCATCTCAATCTTCTTTATATGATTAACTATCATATGTGGTGCTTCATCCTTTAATTGTAAGAACAACACCCACGTGTACTTGGAGTAATCATCGACTATCACTAAAGCATATCTTTTCCTTGATAGTGACAACACATTCACTGGACTAAATAAATCCATGTGAATTAACTGAAGAGGTTCAGTTATGGTGGTCATTTCCTTGCTTCTGTGTGATGCTTTCTTTGACTTCCCTTTTTCACATGCTTCAAAGAGTCCTTCTTGACAAAATTCCATCTGTGGTAGTCCTCTCACCAATTCCCTCTTAACCAAGAAGTTCATTGTCTTGAAGTTCAAGTGCGAGAGCTTCTTGTGCCATAGACAACATTGTTCTGATGAAGCTTTGCTGTAGAAACACCTCATTACTCCATCACAGGTAGGCTTCAATTCAACTACGAACAAATGACCTTTTCTAGCTTCCTGTAAAGCATGCTTCTCATCTTTCCTGTGAGTGATCAAACACCTTTCTGGTCTGAAGTCAACATTGTATCCTTTGTCACAAAACTGACTGAAACTCAGAAGATTATACTTTAATCCTTCCACAAGAGAGATTTTTTCAATGATGACATTCCCAATTTCCAAATTTTCATATCCCTTAGTAAAACCTTTGCTGTCAATTTCAAAGGTAACTATAGGGCCAGCTTTCTCAACCACACCCGTGAGCAGAGATTTTTCTCTTATCATGTGCCTAGAACACCCACTGTCCAGAATCCACATGATCTTTTCTTTTAGAACCTTACCCTGCAAACACAAATTGATTAAGAAGAATTTGGTACCAAAGTTTTCTTCGGTCCTGAAGGTTTAGGGGTAGAAACATGATCAACAAATGAAACCTTAACAGGCTTAGCTTTCACCTTGACTAACTCCTTCTTAGTGCTAGTCTGGACAGAGTTGTCAGACTTAGAGATAGGGGGTATTACATTCTTTGCCTGTGTGTGCTCATTACTCATGCTTGTCTTAGTGTCAGTGCAAGTGCTAGCAGTTGCATGAAAAGCTTTAAAATACTCAGACATGGTAACAAATGTACATGGCATACAACCAACTACGACACAAGGCTCATAAAAACTAGGCATGTTAGGCATGGCAGGCGCACTAGAAGTTGTAACAGATTCTACTTTAGCTTTTGTGTATGCATGTGTAAGGTGTGCAGTAGAATTACAATTATTACATAACTTTTTAGATGCAAATGAGGAAGATGAAAAATCAGATTTCTTATTTACACCTACCTTACCATTCCTAGTTTTCTTAGCTTAACCTTAACACTCTCACCAGTCTTAGGTTCATCTATGGTGTCTGGTTTCTTAAGTGTGTCAGGTTCTTTCTTATCCACCTTATTACCTAGGTCAGCTTTGGGTTTAGCTTTACTAGCTGGAGCCTTGGGAGTCTTAGGGGATTCCTATACCTTCTCTCTCTCTCTCTCTGTCCTCAGCGATCAATTCCTCATTAATGGGCAAACTTACTTCATCCAAAGGTTCTGAAACAGACTCAGTGAACAACGGAGATACATCATCATTAATAACATATGTCACCTTTTCTGAGACAAACATGTTTATCTCTGATGCACCACTATGTTTCTTACTGGTCAGCTTAGAATAGTCAAGTCCTATTGAAGTCTTAGATTTAAATCTTTGACTATCTATTATATCCTTATAAGTCAAAGATGCATTCTTAAAAGCCTGTAACTTCTTTTCTAAATCAGCAATTTGGGTTCTAATAATGGCTTTTATGTCTACGTTGCACTTAACCTTATTCTCTAAGTATTCATTCCTTTGCTTAAGGTTTTCTAAGCCAACTATAAGCAATTCTATTTCTTCATTTCTAGAGGTCAAACTCTCATTTTTAAGAACTAACTTATCATTTTCAAGTTTATATTAAAGCATGCTTTTATGAACATTATATAATTCTAAAGTAAGTTCATGTACAGTAGATTTGTATTCAGATACAGACATATCAATAGTGGTAAGTTTAGGAACCTGAGATGATTGTGGTGATTTATTTGCAGAGTCTGCCAGAAGAGCTAGATTCACATACTCTTCCTCTTCATCCGAATCAGTATCATCCCAGCTTTTTCCTTCAGAAATGTACGCTCTCCCCTTTTCCTTAACCATATAAGCATTCAGCTTCTGTTTCAGCTTGTCATTCTGCCTCTTCAGATCTTCATAAGTTTCCTTCTTTTCATAGGAATCTTTTCCTTTTACTTCCTTAGGCTTTCTGCAATCAGATGCAAAGTGCCCCAACTCATTGCAGTTGTAAAATCTTGTTTTGCTCTTATCTAGCCAGCTTGACTTGTAGCCTCCTCTAGACCTTGACCCTGATGAGTAGCTTCCTTTCTGAAATCTCCCAGATGAACCCCTTGATTTATAGTTGGGTTTTCTTCTGAATCTAACATGACTAAATTTTGCAGCCATTTATGCCATATATTTATCCTCCAACTGTTCAAGTTCTTCTTGAGTGTAAAACTCACTTTCATCCTCTGGCTCACCATGAGCAATTTCTACTACAACAATTTCCTTGATTGTTGAGGAGCGTGTAACCTTGACTTCATGAGTTTTGAGGTTCACGAACTACAAGTGCAGTGGTTTTTACAAGTGTCGTACTCTTACTATCAACATAACAAGGGCCATAGATAATAGCTCTCTGCTCTTGTTCCAATTCATGGGTTCTTAGCTTTCCATAAATCACATCCACATACATGGTAGTAAAATCGGCTCTTTCTCTAATTGATGTGTTCTTTTGTTCCAAGTGAACTGGAAGAGTCGACATAAACTTTTTGTTATACTCTCGTATCGGATAAACTTTCCATTGTAGCTTTAGTTCGCTTAGTAGTCTTGTATATCTCACAAAGAGTGAAGATAATGTTTCTTCAGGTTGAAGTTTAAATGCTTCATACTGAGTCGTCATTATATCCATCCTGTTTTCTTTGACTTCTTCAGTACCTTCCATCAACAGCTCGATGGTTTCCCACATATCTTTTGCACTATTACTTTCCAGAAGTTGATGACTCATATCATTATCAGTCGATTCCACTATTATGAGTTAAAGGATTGTGTCCATATTTATCAACTCCTTGTCAGTCTCCGTATATTTAGACGGATCCCTGGGAGTGGATGAGGAAGGAATTCTTACACCAGTTGCAGTAGTGGATTTAGAAACTACTTTTATCGGGACATAATGGTCATTCAGTAATATCCCAACATATAATTGATTCAAAGCTTTCATAAACAACATCATCTTTTTCTTTAATAGGTTGTAATTATCTTTATTGAATGGGGGAACCTTGATACTTCCAATTCTTTGGTTGTTCATCATCTTGGTGGAATTAAAATTATTTAAAATTCAAAAATTTCAAGAAATGAGAATTTTTGAAAATTAAAAAAATTTCAAGAAATGATAGGGAATAAAATAAACCCGGATTGTGTAATTAATAGCTCATTAATTATATTAATATTGGGCTGGAAGTTAAGCCCATTTGAAGAGGCCCAAAATCCTTGATAAAGGCCAAAAAATAGCCTGGGAATATAATAGGTGCAAAAATTAATTAAGACCAGATACGGTCCAAAAACGAAGCCCCATTAAAAAGGGCTCAAAATCCTGATTATTAGTTAATTTTGTAATTAATTAATAAGGGATAAGTCAGCTGTCAAGATATGTCCAAATGAGGATATAAATCCTTGTAAATTAACCCCACAAGGGACCTAATCGGATAAGGAATCAGTTCCCTACTTACTAGGACTCCAAAGTCCACTCTAACTCTGAGACTTGCCCACCAAGTCTCCTAGATCTAGTCCAATTCAAGGACTCCCAACATCTATATAAGGGGCCTCACCCCACAAATCAAAACTACGTTTTTTTGCTTGATTCTCTAATTCACAGAGATACGTAGGCATCTCGTAAAGGCAGAGTTAAGCTACGAAACACGAGAGCAACCATTAAAGGCCTTGAGCTCCTGAACCTTAGTAATTAATACAACAATTAATACACTCTAAGTTTTTATCCATAACATTTGGTGCAGTCTATGGGACACGTAACAACCATGGCGAGAACACGGAGAGGAAGCGTCGTCCAAGAAGGAGAAACACCAGCAGGGACAATCCAAACGATTTCATCAGCCGTGGAGGTACCTCCGCATTCAACTTATGTCGCCACCCAAGGAGGAGCCCAGGTAGAGGCAACTGAACCTCAACCCCAAGCAACGATTCCCCCGGCTCCTCAAGGTACGAATCCCCAACTTCAACAACTACATACACCTGTGAATTCTCGACCCGTTGGGTATGGATATTCAACGGTTGTGACAAATAAACCCCTTATAGGATGCTCTTTTACCCCGAGGTTGGAGGAAGTGGACATGCTGGACGGAGTGAAGGACGAGGGAGAACACCCCTTACGTACAAGGTTTAGCTCCTATCCCAGAGGATCAGGAATTTTCTGGTCCTTACACTGAGAAAGACTCCGAATCTTCAGATGATGAAGTGGCCCCAAGAAGGAGATGTGCTGGTAAAGAACCGATGGCTGATGGAAACCAACGTCCTAGGAGCACCCGAGGGGTGAATCCCTAAGATTCAAAGGCTGAAGCACGACTTGGAGGCACACCAGGCTCCCAGATTCCCATTACCACCTAGGGGAGAAATCCTCCTGCAATTATAGTCCTGGATGGTCCGTCACAAAGAAGGGTTGTAGTCCCAAGAGCTGATCCAAGCAATCTTCTTCCCCTTGGAGATCCTGATGATCCTACCCCACCATATACTGAAGAGATAATGAATGCCCAAATCTCAAGGAAGGTCAAGATGCCCACTATCAAAGCTTATTATGGCACGAGAGATCCCGCTA
This sequence comes from Apium graveolens, assembly GCF_009905375.1. Taxonomy (NCBI): domain Eukaryota; kingdom Viridiplantae; phylum Streptophyta; class Magnoliopsida; order Apiales; family Apiaceae; genus Apium; species Apium graveolens. The sequence continues at coordinate 43,703,669 of NC_133656.1, read as the reverse complement.
ATCATGTCAGGACATTCTCTAATGCACTGTTATTGCAGCTCGTGAATGACGCTATTAAGTGTCGGGCCTTTCCTCAAACCCTGTCGGGTATGGCTCAAAGATGGTATAGTCGTTTGCCCCCGAACTCTATTGGGTCCTTCAGAGAATTAAGTCAAGCTTTTATTAAGCAGTTCATCAGCGGGAGAGTGCATGAGAAAAGTTCAGCATCCCTCATGAGCATTGTGCAGGGAGCGAAGGAATCCTTGAGAGACTACCTGAATCGTTTCACAAAAGGAAGTTTTAAAAGTCCTGGACCTTGATGACAAGGTAGCCATAATAGCATTGCAACAGGGAACTAGGGATGAGTTCTTCAAGATGTCCTTGGCCAAGCGCCCCCCTGAAAGCATGTTGTAGCTCCAAGATAGGGCCGGGAAGTACTTCAAAGTGGAGGAGAGCATGAGGAAGACAATAATAAGTAACGAGCCCATCAGAGGCAAGAATAGGAAAACTGATCTGGAATATATCGCTAAGGACAAGTATTCCAGAACTGAGCAAAACCCTGATTCAACCCCAAAGAAGGGAGGACCTGGCCAAGAGTTCACTGAATACGCTAAGCTGAATGCTCCTAGAAGTCAGATCTTGATGAAAATCGAGAAAGATCAAGATATTCATTGGCCTAAACCCTAGAAGGCTGATCCTTCCAAGCTAGATAAGAGCAAATATTGTAGATTTCACAAAGATATTGGTCATGACACCGATGAGTGTAAGCAGTTGAAAGATGAGATAGAATTCCTCATTCGGAAAGGAAGGTTAAACAAGTATACTGGGGAAGGAAGAGATATGAATAATAATGGGAGAAAGAACTTTGAAGATCATAGAAGGGACCAAGACGATCAGGGGCGGAATCCCCAGCCTAGCGGACCGGTTATAAATGCAATTTTTGGAGGACCACGACCCCAAGGGCCTGTGATAAACACAATCTTTGGAGGACCAACTGCTGCTGGTTTATCCAAAAATTCGAGGAAAGCCTATACAAGAGAAGTCATGCATATTGTTGGGGAAGCCCCGAAGAGGGCCATAATAGGAGTGACAATGACATTTGATGATTCTGACTTGGAAGGTCTGAAATTTCCTCATGATGACCCCCTGGTCATAACAGTGATAATAGGGAACAACCCGGTGAAGAGGGTCCTTGTAGAAAATGGTGCTTCGGTGGATATCTTGCTCCATGACACCTTTTTAAGGATGGGTTATAATTATTCCCAATTGACCCCAACCGACATGCCAATATATGGATTTGTGGGAGTAGAGTACCCCGTGGAAGGGATAATCAAGCTGCTAACGACCATAGGTTAGGAACCAAGGCAAGCAACACAGATGTTGGACTTTGTGGTGGTGAAGGCTAGTTCAACTTACAACGCTATCATGGGAAGAACGGGGATACATGCTTTCATGGCAGTTGTAACACCCCCAGATCCGGGGTCGGGGATCCGGGTCGTCACGGTCTTTCTTTCCACAATATCACTTCACTTAATTAATAATAATAACCTTATGCTGTGACCCCACACTAACACACACCACAACCCGTTATAGTCTCAGAGATGAAATTGAAATAAGTACAAGTCTTTGAATCCACAATTTAAAATTATTACAACCCAAAATGATTACTTGATAAATTTACAGTTAATTGCCATTATCTGCCACAAGTTATAATTATACATAATTGATTCTCCAAAAATAGAATGCCTGATCTACCAATAGATCTACCTCTGCAGCTATAGCAGCCACAACATCATCGGGAAGACGCGGGACGCTTCCCACGCGCTTGCGCTGGGTCTGCTGGAGTCTGGCCATCTTTCCTAACTGTTGTTGTGTGATGAAGAAATAAAGCAAGAGTGAGCCTTACAGCTCGCAAGATAATATATAGTGATAACAATAATATAAGTATCTAAATGGATACTTACTAGAATCTTTTATCGTGTGTAAGATAATTACTAGTATATACTTACTAGTATATGAGCCTTCTCATAGTACTCATGAAAGTCTTGGTCAAAAGAAATGAACCAAGTTTGATATCTTAATGCGATGAAGTCGCAAAATATTCAGTATATATACATATATACTTTTCAAAATATTGGAAGTCCTCTTCCATGCATAATATACACAAAATCCCAGTGTATAACTGTATAAAAATATCGTTGCAAGGTGATCTCATATATCTAACCTTGTCTCAACGTTTTTCTGAAAATCTTTGTCATTCATAAGACAATTATTAATTAGATATAAGTTTAAAAGATGAGGTTACCAAATACCCCAATATACTTATATCTTTCCCAATACTACTTGAACTACCACCATTCAAGTTATAATCAGTTTCAAAAGTTCATCCCACTGATGAGACCACAAGATAAGACTTGAATAGATTCAATCTTTGAAATATTATTGAATGAAAAAGTTATGAGATACTTTATTTAGCCCCGATATATATATATATATCCACATATATATATCCCTTTAAACATTTCCTGGAACCTCTGTTATGCAAAGTATGAACAGAGTTTGAAACATCCAATGAATTTTGGAAAGGAAAAGAATTTTGGCATAAACCCGATATCTCGCTGATCAGGCAAAGATACCAATAAGTAACCTTTTCTACTGTAGATGGATGAATTCCTCACCGGTCATCACCCTGGCCGCATTAGGACCTCGCGCTAGACCGTACCCCGGCCCCTCACGCGTTGATGGACTGCCACCCAGCCACTTACACAATAATAGACCGTACCCCGGCCTGTCGCTTATGCCGACTCAATGAGATGGGCTTACTTCCCGAACGTTGGGCAAGTAATCAATTCATTTACCAAATCTGCAACCTCGTTGCGAATATTAAATACACCACAGAGCCGGATTCCCCAGGTTTTGAGCGAGTATTTAAATCCCCTTTAAAAAGGAAGATCTTAAATATAAAAATGAGTTTTGGGATCCGCTCTGACTTTTAAAAATTATTTTGAAGACTCGAAAACACTTTAAAGAGTGTTTGGAGTAAGGCTGATTTAATGAAGTAAATCAGTCCCCAGAATATTAGAAAATATCTGAATATTATTAATTAAATAATATTCCCATAAAGAATAGTCTTTATAAAAATAATTGAAGTAGAAGTATTAGAATTTATACTTGAAACGAGTTTTAATTAACCAAAGCTATACTTATATGAAAGTATTATCTTTATTTGAATAATCGAAAATAAGTTTGATTATTGACATCTTATTCTTTAATAAAATAAAAAATATATTTCAGCAAATAATCGGAGTCATAGATCCTCAAATGAATATTCAAATAATATTCAATAAATAAAATAAGCTGAGTCATAATATCTCGAATGAATATTATAAATAATATTCATTAAATAAAATAAAGGAGTCATACATCCTCAAATGAATATTCAAATAATATTCAATAAATAATATAAAAGAGTCATAAGCCCTCGAATGAATATTCAAATAATATTCAATAAATAATAAAAGGAGTCATACGCCTTCGAATAATATTCGAAATAATATTCAATAATAAATAAAGTTTAAAGTTATCGAATAAACCTTATTCGATTAATAGTTTTGAAAACTATGACCATATATGTATATATATATAAATATATATATATATATATCCATATCCATATATATACAAAATCTACTCGGGATCCTCGACTCCCGGTTTTAGAAAATATTTTCACCTTTTGGGTCCCTATACTAAGGGTATATGCAAGTTACCGCTATCCTCTAGCATAGGTATTATCAACTGAACCAACAGATATATTTCAAGAATATGAAACAGGCATGCATATATACCATATCACATGCTACAATATATCGCAAGAATTTGCTAAATAACCAATATGCATTTATCGCAAGATCATGCATATACAAATGTATACATCACAACAACAGTATAACGGATAGAATACTTGCCTGAGCGACTGGGGGTTACGAATGGCTCGGGACGAGTCTGGTAACCTATAAGCAACAAGTAAGTTGGAATTAAACCAAAGTCACTTGTAAATCTATACTTTAACTAACTTAGACTCTAACGCTTGTTTTGCGCTCACTGATTCGCTTAAGTCACTCGGGTACCCTCGGCTCCACCATTTTTAATAATTTAACCTTTACGAGTTTTAAAGCGATTCCTTCGCGAGTGACTTACCAACTGCCTAAAACACTTACCATAAATGTTTCATGCATTAATTAACCATTTTCGGTCTTTAACCTACATTTCAAAGTAAGGCGAGGGGAAAAGTTTCGTTCGCGAAACGCCGTTACTTGAAACGGTCGTTTCTCCTAAACCGTGCATCGGAATCGAACGAACTACATATCAAAACGAAGCTCGTAACATGAGCTATCTAAACATGGCAGTGGTCATAATCTAGCAGGGGGTTCTCGGGTCCTAATGTTATGCACAAAAACAGTCCAAAGAAAATCGGACGTTACGACGGCTATGTTTACGCGATTACCAATGTTTAAACTACTCCAATTAACCACCAACCAACTCATAACCATCAATACAACAAAACTTCACCTAATCCATACCACATCAGTCCATAATCTCCAAGGTTTTCAACTCAAACAACCACAATCAAGACCTATGAACTATAATCAAGCTTCAATTACCAAAACACTTCCAAATCAAACCAAACTACTAATAATCACAATCCATGCTTCTCATTTCACAAAACCAACCATTAAGCTTACTAACAAATAAAGTAAAGGCTAGGGTTTGAAGTTTATACCTTCCTTGGGAGGTGTTAAGTTGCTAGGAAGCCTTATGGAGCCTCCTACAAGCTTGATCTTTCCAAAGAAATCAAGAACACAAAGTTAGGCTTTGAAGTTTCTAAAAGTCCGATTTAAAGAACTGTAAAAATGAGGGTCTTACCTTGCTTATTTGGACGAGACTTGTGAACAAGAGTTGTAGGCCATCTCAATACCTTTCCAATGAGCTATAGAACACAATATTTGAGTGAGAAATGAAGGAGATACAGCAGTTTTAGTGTTCTGGTTCTGTTTTGGCCGAGAGCATGAAGAACAATGCCTTGGTTTCTTTTTGATTTTGATGAAAAATGATTTGCTTGGCTTGGTTGGTTTGATTTTTGTGTTTGTTTTAGTAAATTACCTAGTTGCCCTTGATTTTGTGTGGTTAAAAAGCCACCACATCTCCTTCCTTCCCATGTCATGCTTGCGTCATCCTCATGATGTCATCCTCCCCTCCTTGTCCTCTTCTTATTGGTTGGGTGACATCATCCTCTCTAATCCCTTTGATTAACTTCCTAATTGTTTGCCTAATGACCGCTGATCTGTTATACGGTTCGCTTAACTTTCGTTCTCGTTTATCGTTTGAGGGATCATACCCGGGATCTTATTACTTAGGTTCCCTTAACCTTTCTCAATATATTATATTCCTTTTATGATCCTCTCCTATAATCCTTTAATTTAAATCCTTTTTATCCTGTTACCTTATACTCAATTCTCTCCGTATCTTGTGAATTTCCGGGAAAAATCAAAGTGTTCGGAATTGGATTCTGACGATCCTTACATACACTTATATCCCATATAAAGTACTAATAAAATCTCAGAATATCCATATCAGAACCCCTACATAGTGTGGCATGAAAAGTTTTCTCGTTCAGCAAAAACACTATTCATAAGGGTTTCAAAATTTCTCAAAAATTGGGGTTATTACAGCAGTCCCTTCTTCCTACCATTCAGTTATGAAGTTTCCCACCCGGAACGGGATTGGAGAAGAAAAAGGAGATCAAAAAATGGCTAGAAGTTGTTATGTGGCCTCACTGAGGGCAGGAGAAGTTAGGGGCAGGTTCTGCCTATTGAAGATCTGGATATCCGAGAGAATGATGAGAAAATAGGGAAGCCAGTAGAAGACTTGGTTTCGGTTCCTTTAGCCCCTGAGGATCCTGAGAAGGTGACTTTCGTTAGAGCCACACCGGAGGAGCCCCTTAGAGGGAAGTTGGTTAAATTTTTGCAAGAAAATAGTGATGTGTTTGCATGGTTAGCAGCTGATATGCCAGGAATAGACCCGAAACTGAGTACTCACAAGCTGAATGTGGATCCGAATCAGAAGACAGTGAAGCAAAAGAAAAGAAATTTTGCTCCAGAGAGGCAAGAAGCTATAAAACAGGAAGTAGAGAAGCTCTTAGAGGCTGGTTTCATCGAGGAGATACAATTTCCAGAATGGTTAGCAAACCCTGTAATGGTGAAGAAGGCTAATGGAAAATAGAGGATGTGTGTGGACTTCACTGATCTGGATGACGCATGCCCTAAGGACTGATTCCCGTTGCCAAGGATAGGTACTTTGATATATGCCACTGTTGGACATGATATACTGAGCTTCATGGATGGATTTAGTGGATACAATCAAATCAAGATGCACAAGGACGACATCCCAAAGGTATCATTCATCACTAACTTTGGTGTTTATTGTTATCTTGTTATGGCATTTGGTCTCAAGAATGCAGGAGCCACCTATCAAAGGTTGGTAAATAAAATTTTCAAGGATCTTATTAGCAAGACCATGGGAGTTTATGTTAATGACATGTTATTCAAGAGTCTAGTGAAGACTGACCATATAACCCATTTGAGGGAAGCTTTCGAGGTCCTGAGATACCACAAGATGATGTTAAATCCTACAAAGTGTGCTTTCGGAGTAGGATCTGGTAAGTTTTTGGGATTGATGGTCTCCAAGAGAGGAATCGAGGCCAAAATTCCGATAAAATAAAGGTAATACTTGACATGGAGCCCCCAAAAACCATCAAAGATGTTCGAAAGCTCACTAGAAGGGTTGCTGTATTGGGACGATTCATCTCAAAGTCTGGGGACAAGTGTTTGTCGTTCTTCAAGTCTTTAAAGAAGGTTAAGGATTTTGTATGGAGTGAGGAAAGCCAGAAGGCATTCGAGAAATTAATGAAATATATGGCTCAGGCCCCGTTGTCAGCCAAGCCAGCTCTGAATGAAGTTTTATACTTATACTTGGCCCTTTCAGAGAGTGCCTTGAGCACTGTATTGGTTAAGGAGGAACTAAAAATCCAGAAACCCTTATACTATGTTAGCAAAATTCTGCGTGGAGCTGAGTTGAATTATTCAACTATTGAGAAGTTTGCTTTAGCCTTGGTAATGGATTCAAGAAAGTTACGTCCTTACTTTCAGGCTTATCAAGTTGAGGTGCTAACAAATCAGCCCCTGAGAAATATTATTCATAATCCCAAGGCTAGTGGGAGGCTGATCAAATGGGCAATAGAGCTGAGAGAATTCGATATCAAATATACACCATGAACGACAATAAATGCTCAGGAATTGGAAAACTTTGTGGTGGAATGTACCATACCCAACCAAGAAGTCATGGGGCAGGACGATACTATACCTCCAAACACAGAAGGTGATAAAGAGGACAAAGAGAAGAAAGTTAAAGAAAAGGAATATTGGGTTCTCTATTTTGATGGAGCATCAAAAACAAATTTAAGTGGAGCATGGTTAGTTTTACAAAGCCCCGATGGGTTCTTAATTGAATACGCTATGAAGTTAGACTTTTCAACCATGAATAATGAGGCAGAATATGAAGCTCTGATAGCTGGACTCGGCGTACCAGGGACACTGAGAGTCAAGAACTTGAAGGTCTTTGGAGACTCGAAGTTGGTCATATCCCAAGTGAAGGGAGAGTTTGAGGTAAGAGATGATACGATGGCTAAGTACGTCCGCCTAGTAAGAGCTGTGATGACCCAATTCAATGAATGCCATGTTCAGTACATTCCAAGGGAGAAAAATGCTTAGGCGGATGCATTATCAAAGTTTGCTTCATCTGAGATAGAGGAAAGTTCGGGAAGTGTATACTTCCGCGTTCTAAAGACACGGAGCATTGATGTTAAGCTTGTAGCTCCTATAGGTCTGGGGACATCATGGAAATTCCCATTAAGGCCCATATTCAAGCCGGTTGGTTGCCAAATGATGCTACTGAAGCCCAAAACTTGGCTGTTCGAGCACTGATATACTCCTTGATAGATGGAATTTTATATAAAAGATCTTATGTGGTTCCTTACTTAATATGTCTTAGGCCCGATGAGGGACGCTTGGCTCTTGAGGAAGTACATGAAGGTATCTGTGGGCAACACTTGGGGGGTAGGGCACTAGCTCATAAGATAACCCGTTTAGGCTTCTATTGGCCCGAGATGATGGCCGATGCCAAAGAATATGTGAAGAAGTGTGATCATTGTCAGAAACATGCACCTATTGTTCGACAACCCCCCAGGATGTTGACTTTTATCAACTCTCCCATTCCCTTTGCCATGTGGAGAATGGATATACTTGAACCTTTCCCTATGGCCATGGCACAAAGAAAGTTCCTGATTGTAGTCATTGAATATTTTACTAAATGGATTGAAGCCAAGACTTTGGCCAAAATCACAACTAAGCAGGTTGCACAATTCCTGTGGGAAAATATCATGTGCTGGTATGGAATTCCCTGCATCCTAGTAACTGACAATGGAACACAGTTCAACAATGAGGAATTCAAGAAGTTTTGTGAGGAGAATTAAATTGAATTACGGTTTACCTCTGTGGCACACCCGCAAGCCAATGGGCAAGCGGAAGTGGCGAATCAAATAATCCTGGATGGAATAAAGAAAAGGATCGAAAAGTCGAGGAATAACTGGGTGGATGATATACTTCCAATACTATGGGCCTATAGGACTACCTGTAGAGTCACGACTGGAGCAACTCCCTTCATGTTAGCATATGGGGCATAAGCAGTTGTTCCTGTAGAGATATCATATTCCTCTCCCAGGATTTAAGCTTTCAATGTTGAGTAAAATGAGGAAAGGCAAAGGTTAGCCCTGGATCTAATAGATGAAGTACGAGATGAGGCACATTCAAAGATAGTGGAATATCAAAAAAAGGCTTCGTTCAACTACAACCTAAGGGTTAAGGAAAGGTTTTTTAAGCAAGGTGACTTAGTCCCGAGGAAGGTGGATGCTTCTGGTGTTGGGCATAGAGGGAAACTTGCCCCGAATTGGGAAGGGCAATATAAGGTCAAAAGTGTTCAAGGGAGATGAACCTACAAGCTGGAGACTATGGATGGTTTTGAAGTCCCAAGAACTTGGCATGCACAAAACCTGAAGGTTTACTATGTGTAAAACAGTTAAAGCACGATTCTCACTTGTCGGAATGACAAGTGGGTTTAAAAGCACCTTGAAGCTTCGCTTGCTTAGGATTTTTATATATTTGGTAAAAGATATGTTTAGGTTTTATCATAAAGTATCGAAAATACCAAGTTATAATGAAAAGTATTCAGTCTGATTTAGCCTGCTGAATTGTTATATTATGAGGGCAAAACAAAATTATAAACTTGAGTTCGGAAAAACTACGATAATACTTAGACAAAACAAGTCAAAACATCCAAAGTCGATTACAAAATTTAAAAATGTCTGAAGAAAAGAAAAGTACATAATGCAAGAGAGTTAGGCCTTAGAAGGATTGGATTCTTCGGAGCCACTATCTGAAGTCTTCTCGGACGTCTCCTGAGTTGGCCCCTCGAAAGTTTTTTCAGAAGTCTCCATAGAGGTCCCCTCGGAACTACCCTCGGACGCCTTAGATGCCTTAGGGGACGCTGGTTTTGGAGGATCTTCCACCCTCGCCTTCTTAATAAGGGGCTCGACCTCTTCCTCAGAAGAAGATTCCTCCTCTTCAGAGCTAGATTCAGGCTCCTTCCTTTTTTGGCCTTGGCCCTGGCTTCCTATGGTGCTCGGACCGGGGACGCTGAAGTGCCCTCCTTAATAAGATCAGCGAGCTTATCTGCAATGCCTCCAAGTATTGGGACTTGCACAGGGAAAGAGAAGGAAGATTGTTCAAGAACCTCATGAAACTCATCCTGAATAGCCTCTATAGCAGTGTCCCAGCCTTCCTTATAGCTGACTGGATGAAGTAGGGCATCGTACTCTACCATTAAATCTTTAAATTCTTGAGTATCCATCCATCCGTCGAAGGCCTTGTCCTTCTGATCCTTAAGGATAACAATCTCAACCCGGGCCGTTTCAAGATCAGAAGTTGAGGAGGCAAGTTGGGCTTAGAGAGCTTCTGTTCGCTGGTTAGCCTCCTCCAGCTTCTTGTGTGTGTCTTCTAGGCCAACTTTCCTGGCCTTGGCTTGATGAAGCGCCCCTTGAAAATGGACGTTCGCCTACAAGAGATAAAAAAAGTGAGAAATAAAAAAAAATCATGACAGAAAGCTATGGATAACAAAAGAAAAAGACGTACCGTCGCAAGGGCCTGAGCACCGAAAAGCTCGTTAGCCTCCAAGTCCTGTTGAAGGACAAGGTCATGATAGTCTACAGGGGAAATATAATGCATAGACCATTCCTTGGTAAGTGCTGTATTTCCAACAATTGAGTCCTTTCCCCGAACCCCCCAGGCAGGTTGGAAGAAAGCCCCTGGTTTCTGTTTTGTACGCAAGGGTTGGATGGGGTCTTCCTCGTCTCCTTACTTTTCCTGGAGAAGGAACTTTGGGAAGCGATCCCCAAGGCGCGGGTCTTTGAAGACCTTCCCGACGCGTTTCATCCTGATCATTTCTAGGTCTTTAGGCTTGGTAGCCTCTTCGATTTTCTCAGCAACTGCAACGAATAAGTGAAGTGGATTGAGAAAATAGTAAAGTAAAAAGTGGGAGAAATGAAGACAACTAGAAAAGGAAGAAAACATACCTTTTTTAGGAACGGGAGAAAGGCCACGTTCCACAAGAACGGTCTCCCTGACAAAGATCCCAAGAGTGGGAAGTCCCATTATCTTGGGTAAGGAGGTTGAAGGCCCCAGTCTCCTCCTCGGTCAAAAATATGTCATTCGGGCTCCCATCCACAGCTTTCCCAAAAGACAAACGAAAGAGGGTGCCCCAGTCGCCGCCATTCCAAAGGACGTAGAGAAACTCCTTCTTCCACCCCAAGTTATTGTAAGGGATGGACTTCCCATTCACTATGTGGGGGACATTGGGGTGCTGGTTCAAAGAAATCCACCCCGGATTCTTGTCGTGGCTATTCTTGAACTGAAATTTTTTTCTGAACTCAATGACCGAAGTAGGGAGGTTGTGCTTGGCGCATTGCGATAGGTAGCAAAGAATCAACCTCCAAGAGTTTGGAGGGAGTTGGCAAGGGTTGATGCCCACATCAGCTATCAAAACATGGATAAAAGGATGAAAGTGGAGTCTGATACCTGCCCTTAAAGTGTCCCTAAAGACGCATAGAGCGTCTTTCTTCCATTGGCAGGCCCTGTCGTCCAGACCCGCAAGAACCAGCTTGAAGGACTCCTTGATCTTGAAATAAGTTTTCATCTTATCCAACTCCTTTGCATCTCGGAAGATACTGATGTGATCATGCACGTCCAGATGCGCGTCAGACGGGCACTCATCCCCTCGAGTGCTGATCATGTCAATCAAGGAAGTGTACCTTGACCGAATGGGGAACTCATTTGACTTCTTGGCCACATTCAACTTGGCCAAACGGGTCATTTTCTTATCAGCCATCTGAAAAAGGGGCGCAAATTTTTAACAGAAATTTGATGCAAAAACTAAGCATGATAAGAAAAAAAAAATGCAAGAAATATACTTGAGAATTTGTAGAGCCTGGAGAGAAAGCAAGCAAAAACTTAGAAAACTCTGAAAAAGACCTAGGGTTTTTTGTGAGAGAAAAGAGGAGAGCTCAAGAAGTAAGAAATGAGAAATGAAAAGTGAGTGACTCTATGCACTCCATTATATAGGCAGAAAAAGGGAAGATGAAAGGGAAGAAAAGCCCATTAAGCTGAAGGCCCAAAGAAAAAGCCCAAATTCTGGAATTTTCCAGAATATGTTTGAAAATTATTAAGTTCTGGAACCTTCCAGAATATCCTCAATAGTTCTTAAGGCCCGTGTCAAGACCAAAATCGAAATAGGATTTGGAAAAATAGAGGCCCAAGATTTGGCCCAAATCCAAATAAGATTTGAAAAAATAGAGGCCCAAGCTTTGGCCCAAATCCAATTAAGATTTGGAAAAATAGAGGCCCAAGCTTTGGCCCAAATCCAAATAAGATTTGGAAGAATAGAGGCCCAATTTTAGGCCCAAATCCAAGTGAATTAGGAGAAACCCAATAAATCAAAAAGACCAGGATTGAGGTCATGTTTGAGGTCATGAATCATGTTTGAAATCTTTCAAACAGGAGCCAGAAAAACACCCCTCAAAAAGACCAGGATTGAGGTCATGCTTGAGGTCGTAAATCCTGTTCGAATTCTTTCGAACAGTAGCCAGAAAAAAACCCCTCAAAAGGACCAGGATTGAGGTCATGATTGAGGTCATAAATCCTGTTTGAAATCTTTCGAACAGGAGCCAGAAAAACACCCTTGAATAAGACCAGGATCCAGATCGTTAATACGACTAGGATCCAGGTTGAAATCCTGGTCGTAAATCCTGTTCGAAATCTTTCGAACAGGAGCCAGAAAAACACCCTTCAATAACACCAGGATCCAGGTTGTAAATTCGACTAGGATCTAGATCGAAATCCTGGTCATGAATCCTAGTCAAAATTTTACGAACAGGAGTCAAAAGGAGGCCAAAATTTTGACCAAAATCCAGGTCGTAAATTCGACTAGGATCTAGGTCGAAATCATGGTCGTGAATCCAAGTCGAAATTTCATGAACATGAGTCAAAAGGTGGCCAAAATTTCGACCAAAATTCAGGTTATAAATTCGACTAGGATCCAGGTCGAAATCCTGGTCGTGAATTCTAGTCGAAATTTCACGAGCAGGAGTCAAAAGATGGCCGAAATTTCGACCAAGATCCAGGTCGTTAATTCGACTAGGATCCAGGTCGAAATACTGGTCGTGAATCCTAGTCGAAATCTTTCGACCAGGCCTCAAGAGCTGCCCAAACTATCGACTCTGATCCAGGTCAAAATTTCGACTAGGATCCTGGTCGAAAAAGGGGTGAAAATTGGAAAAAATTCCTGAAAAACTGCAAAAAATTCAGAAAATTCCAAAAATTAAGGAAAATCCTAGAATTAAGGGAAAATTCCTGAAAAATGCAAGAACATTCCTAAAATTAAGGAAAAAGGTAAGAAAGTAATAGGGAAGTTTTAAAACCCTGCAGCTATGTACAAGGCAAATAGTTGTAAATGTGTAGGTCACTCCACACTTTACGTCAAAATGATACCCTGTAAGGGAACAAATGAACTTAACTTCAGAGAAATCTTTTATGGTTTCCCAGAAGTTGGGGGGAAAATGATAGGGAATAAAATAAACCCGGATTGTGTAATTAATATCTCATTAATTATATTAATGTTGGGCATACAGTTAAGCCCATTTGAAGAGGCCCATGATACTTGATAAGGGCCCAAAAATAGCCTGGGAATAAAATTAATGCTAAAATTAATTAAGACCAGATACGGTCAAAAAACGAAGCCCAATTAAAAAGGGCCCAAAATACCGATTATTAATTAATTTCATAATTAATTAATAAGGGATAAGTCAGCTGTCAAGATAAGTCCCAATGAGGATATAAATCCTTGTAGATTAACCCCCAAGGGACCTAATAGGATAAAGAATCAGTTCCCTACTTCCTAGGACTCCAAAGTCCACTCCAACTCTGAGACTTGCCCACCAAGTCTCCTAGATCTAGTCCAATTCAAGGACTCCCAACATCTATATAAGGGGTCTCACCCCACAAATCATAACTACATTTTTTGGATTGATTCTCTAATTCACAGAGATACGTAGGCATCTCGTAAAGCTCTGATACCAATTGTTAGTCCCAAAGTATTGTAGAAGGGGGGTTGAATACGATACCTATAATCTTTTTTGATTCGTTTCAAGTTCTTCGTTATATATACAGAATTAAAATAGACACGAAACAATTTGAGGAATATATCATTTTATTAATATAAACCTTGAGGTTGCTACAATCTAATCAAACAAATGATTAGCTACAATATATTTAATAACACAACTTTGAACTGGCATGGTAATAAAATCAGCTCTTTCCCTGATTGAAGTGTTCTTTTATTCCAAGTGAACTAGAAGAGTCAACATAAACTTTCTGTTATACTCTCGTATCAGATAAACTTTCCCTTGTAGCTTTAGTTTGCTTAATAGTCTTGTATATCTCACAAAGAGTGAAGATAATTTTTCTTCGGGTTGAAGTTTAAAAGCTTCATACTGATTCGTCATTATATCCATCCTGTTTTTTTTGACTTCTTTTGTTCCTTCCATCAACAACTCAATGGTTTCCCACATATCTTTTGCACTATTACTTTCCAGAAGTTGATGACTCATATCATTATCGGTCGATTCCACTATTATGAGTTGAAGGATTGTGTCCAGATTTATCAACTCCTTTTCAGTCTCCGTATATTTAGACGGATCCTTGGGAGTGGATGAGGAAGGAATTCTTACACCAGTTACAGTAGTGGATTTAGAAACTACTTCCATCGGGACATAAGGGCCATTCAGTAATATCCCATCATATAATGGATTCGAAGCTTTCATAAACAACATCATCTTTTTCTTCCATAGGTTGTAATTATCTCTGTCGAATGGGGAACCTTGATACTTCCAATTATTTGGTTGTTCATCATCTTGGTGGAATTAAAATTATAAAAAATTCAAAAATTTTAAGAAATGAGAATTTTTGAAAATTAAAAAATTTCAAGAAATTTTTCAAGAACATGTTTCGTTCTCCGGATGTTGATTTGTATGTCAATCAACAAGCTCTGATACCAATTGTTAGTCCCAAAGTATCGTAGATGGGGGGGGGTTGAATACGATACCTATAATCTTTTTCGATTCATTTCAAGTTCTTCGTTATATATACGGAATTAAAATAGACACAAAATAATTTGAGGAATATATCATTTTATTATTATAAATCTTGAGGTTACTACAATATAATCAAACACATGATTAGCTAAAATATATTCAACACCACAACTTTGTGTTTACAAGCTTAATAAAGGAAGCCTTTAATGGAGCTCTCGTAGAAACACTTCTGTTATTGCTGAGAAATATAACCAACTGAATTTGCATTCATTTTTCTGCTTTGTAGACTTTTCAAATACTTTGGATAGGTGGCACATTGTTGTCCACACACCAAATTATTTATTTATGTTAATCAATGAAAACACCAAGTGTTTACTGGAGACTAGAGGATGAAATCCTTTGCTATTTATCATGTTACTTGAGACCACAAGGGACTGCACTTGACTTGCACTGCCTCTTTACTGGCAACTAAAGAGTTACTTGTGAAGTAGGAAGTTAGTTGCAAACAAGTAATCCTCAAGTATATGTTACATGAAACCCAGGAAGCCTAGTAAGCTTTCTTGCCTCAGAATATTTCCCATAACAAGTTACTTGCGATGAAGAAGCCTAGTAAGATTTCCCGCCTCAAAATATTTCCCATAACAAGTTACTTGCGACCCAGGAAGCCTAGTAAGATTCTTGCCTTAGAAAAATTCTTGTCTCCAATAACTGTATCAATAATGTTTCTTGTGTATAACTGAATTAAACCTTTTCTGATATGCTGATGCTTGGTGCACTGGTCTGGTTCACAAACAAATAACATGAACTGATTTAATTCAATTTCCTTGACAATTCTGAACTGATACATCTTGGTTGTTTATTCATTGCTTCAATCACTGAACCCCTGATCTTCAATACTTCAAATCAAATCATTAGACTGACACTGGAAGTCCTTTGACATCTTATTCTTCATGGAGGCTTGAACTTATTAATGAACTTCTTCCATGACATGGTTACGGACTTAGAGCATTAATTCCATTATTTGATTCTTTGTATTTATCCAGTCTTCATCTTCAGGGTTCCTGTGCTTCACAGTTTAATATTATTTATCTATTTCTGTTTCATGTCGAGTTATAATTCCTTGATTACATATTACGTTACATTATGCTTTACAATAATAACGATCTAATTCAACATAGCTTACTCCCAACTATTATTCATGAGTGTCCCCAACATGAGCTTGTATAGCGATTCTAACAGTATGGAGAGGACCCCTATAGATATTCTTAACAATCGTGCCTAAGAATGACCATCTTCCTCATGCTTAACTGTCAGGGTTAGATAAATAACAAAAAGAGCTACAAAAGTTCAGCAATTAACTAGATTAAATAAAAAGGCTAAATTATTTAACAGAATAAGATAAATACCAAAGTTACAAAGGGTCTTAAAAGAGATTTCAAGATCAGGTTCCTTCCAAGATAGTCATTTTAAAACCATTACTTCATAAAAACATTTCATTTCTCTAAACTTTCATAAAAAATTTCTTTATCAAAACAATGCTTTTCAGAATGGTTCTTTTTATCAAAACTTTTCTTTCATTCATGAAATTATCTCATTTTTAAGAAAATAGTTCATCCGTCTGGACATTTCTTTACATAAAACATTTTTACTCAATTGGAGTGCATGACGCTCTGGAATGAACGAGTGGTCAACCTTGTACAATCCCCATACCGAAATTTACAGCCCCTCTGGATGTGTATAGGGTACCCATAAGGCCATGTATTTAGCCTTTCAAATGCCAGCCCTCACTAGTCTGCATAATGTGCCAGCCCTCACTGGTCTTCATAGTGGACAAACGTCACTCGGCCACTTACACTTCCAAATAATGGAAATTTATAAAATCATTTTGATTGAAAACATTCATTTTCAAAATACTTTTCATTTTAAATTTTTTACCATCCCTTTGAAATCATTGAGACTCTTTTAAGTCTAAAATCATTCTTAATTTTAATTTCGTGAAACTTTGTTACATGCAAGGATAAGGTATACCAAAAGAATCATCATTCAGGGAATCAAAGGTATTATCAACTTGAAAGCATTTGCATTTGAAATAAGGTATACTATTCAAAGGAAAGAAACATGCTACATCAATATATGAGGCTAATTATGTGGCGGTAGGTATTCAATCATAACATAAGATCATAACATATGAGGCAAGGGTTGAAATGTTACTTGCCTTGTTCGCTTCCTTTCTTGACCACAGAACCTACTTTCCCGTCACCTAGTGGGGCCTTTCCTTTCCTAAACCGAGTATTCTCACTTTCCAAATCTACATGCATAAAGACACTATTTTAGTATCCTTGTAGTCAATCGCCGTTCAACTTGAACGTCTAAAAGTATTCTACCTATTCGCTTTACGTAAAATAAATGTATATATATCATATATATACTTTACATACACAATCCAAACACGTATACGAGTAACACTTAACAGATAACATGCGAACACGTTAATCATACACGATCATAATCCGAAAATATTTTAAGAAAATATTTAACTTGATAAAATAGAGTTAAGTATAGAAAACAATATTTGAAAATAAATAAATATAATTGGAGTCAATTACTATGTAAATATATCCCTAGTCGATAAAATTAATCTATTAACTCTTTTTAACTGATCAATTAAATCAAATTAAGATTATTTATATACAATTTAAAATCAACTAAGTCAAGTCAATTTGAATAAAGAAACCATCTTCGAAAATAATTATATATAAATTGATAAGTTAATATAGAAGTGTGCATCTTGGTTCTAAACTTAAATATTGTGCAAGACATGCATGTACTCTAACAAGATTAAGTCAAATTGAAAACCCTAAGTAAGTTGTATGGTAATCTATGTTTGCATTGTGTATTGTAGCACTTAAGTTTGTAAAAATGTAAATAGATTAGACTGGAGTATTTTTCTGTAAACAGTTCAAGCCTAAGAATAAACTCTGGAAGAAGATCATGCCTCAGAGAATGTGTGAAGAAGCTTGGAGTTGAATAAATGTGTTTTGGGAAAAATATTCCAAGTCAAGAAATCTACAAGTCACAGATTATATTTTATAGAGAAGTCATTCGAGAACTCAAGAATGACTTATCGGGAAGTCAAGAAAAGCTAATAGAGAACTCAGAGATATCGACAAGCCAAATTGAAGGCATGAAGAATGGAGATATCGATAAGTTATTTCCTCACTAAAGAACTCTGAGATATCGATAAGTCAATTTGTCACTAGAGAACTCAGAGACATCGATAAGCCAAAGTGAAGACATGAAGATGAGAGATCTCGATAAGCCAAAGTTCTATTATAGAGAACTCAGAGATTTCGTTAAGTCAATAAACTATAGAGTTATTAGAGATCTCGATAAGTCATTATAACTATCGAGATGTCGAGTTTTATAAATGACTAACTGGAGATCTCGATGTAAAAGTTCAAGTACAAAATGCAGATCAGTTTAATATCCAAGATTATCAATCAACAAACAAATCAATCATTGATTTGAAAAGTCTACAAAAGCAGCTTGAAGAGTTCAAGATCTAAGGCCAAGATTAATTGGCAAAGTAAAGTCACAGGCGTGCAAGATTAGCAAAGATACACTAAGTCATAAATAGAAAGATTTGGTTATCCAAAAGTAGGGTTTAGTACATGTTAATGCATGCTGTGTAAAAACCAGTATTTACTATTCAATAAAGTAAACACTGAATGCTTTATTTTAGTTGTAACAAATAGATCTGAAATTTCTTGTAACTCTCAAGAGAGAAGCTGAGTTCTTAACATACTCAGAACCCAAAAATTTGTAGCAAACACTAACTTGATTTTAATATAAAATTAAGTGAGTTTTGAAAGATATTGTGTTCATTTGCATGTTTTAATTTCTGTCAAAATAAATTATCTCTACAATATAGATCACTTTGTTCACCATTATTAAAAAGTTCAAAAAGACATTAAAATTCTTTAAAATACATTCACCCCCCTATGTGTTGTATTCATTACCCAACAAGTGGTATCAGAGCAAAATCTGGAAGTAAACAAATTAAAGATCCTGGAAGAATGAATACACAGAAATTGAGCAGTATTAAAATCCCTACCTTTGACAGATCTAACTATACACTATGGAAAAAGAAAATGCTGCTGTTTATCAGAATGGCCAATCCATTATACATTCAGATCCTCAAGAATGGGCCTTTCACTCTTATGGTAAGAGTTGAGGAATCTACAGATGGAGAGATGGCCATTCCAGCTCATTATGCTCCTAAGGATCCTTCAGAATACACTGAGCCTGAGAAAGAAAAAGTCTCCCTAGATAGTGGCTTGCAGCTGATCTTGATAGAGTTACTTGACAATGTAATGTACAATAACATTGTCAACTGTGACACATCCAAACAAATTTAGGAGAAGATAGAGATATTATATGAAGGAACAGAGGAAGTTAGGTCAAACTAATGGAGGATTCTGGTTTCTCAGTATAAAGGCTTTATGGCTAAACCATAAGAAGGAATCACTGAAGTTTTTGAAAGGTTCAATAAATTGATAAATTAATTGCAGCTTCATGATAAATATTATGAGGCTGAGGAGGTTAACCTAAAGTTTCTGCTAGCTCTTCCTGACCATCTTGAACAAAAAATATCAGCCATTAGAGAAGGAAGAGATTTGAGCATAATAACTTTGGAAGTTCTATATGGAATCTTTAAAACCCATGAACTTGAAATGATGCAAAGAAAGTCATTAAAAGCACACCATGGTCATATTGTTGATGGTTCAGTTCAAGTGATTTAATTGTAAATGACAGAGAAGAAAGTAAAGATGAGCAAGATGATCAAGTTTTAGTTAGTTAGGTTATGGAACAGAAGAACAAAGGACCTCAGAAGTAAGTTTTGTTGGAACTGGAGAAAGATGCATATTACACCTTGGATGGACTAGATGAAATGGATCAGTCCATGGCTTACTTGTCTAGAAAATTTTCGAATATTAGAGTCAAGAAGCCAAGGTTTTTCAAAGGCAAGGGACAATCTTCCAACAGTAACAATTGGAAATCGAAAACTCCGTTCAATTTAGTTAGCAAAGGTGGTTACAAAATAGGATCTGTGGACAGATCAAAGATAAGGTTCTTTAACTGTGATGAGTTGGGTCATTTTGCTAGTAAATGCATAAAGCCTAAGAAGGTGAATAAAGACAAGGTATATCTTGAACTGGAAGCAAAGTATAAAACTCTCTTAAAAAAGCAGTCTGGAAAAGCTTACATTGCAAAAGGTAAGAGTTGGGATGACGCTGATGTTGATGATGAAGATGAAGAAATTGGAAATTATGCACTAATGGTTTTTGAGCAAGGAGAAGCATCTACTTCAAAATCAAAGGCACCAACTTTAACGACTATTGATTTAAATGCTAGTCAATATAAGGAGACTGTGGATAAGATGAGTGTGGAGATATTTCACATACACATTAGCTTAGTGGCAGCTGCTGAGGAAGTCAGTAGGCTAACAAAAGAAAATGAGAAGCTTGAGAGTGAAAAGTAAAAGATGGATCTACTGCTTGTGGAGCTTGAGTCAGTCAAGCAAGAAAATGAATATCGAAAAACAAGCTTAAGTGTGCCAATGAGATTGAAGCTGTGTTAAGAGAGAAGATTGAAAAGAATGAAGTTAAGTTAAAATCTTTCAGGAATGCATCTAAGTTGGTTGGACAATACCATGAGAAGAACAAACCATGTGCTAACATAGCTATTGCTCTTGACGATAGTGCCTTGAACATCAAGAAGAAAGATACTGGTGGAAAAGGAAAAGCAACAGAAAATGAAGATGTTCCAGCTATGCTGAAAAAGGTTGATACACCAATGTTCAAAGTATGTGAGGTAGATTTCAGTGATGAAGAGTTGATCATTAAGCAAGAAATTGTTGATGAAGACAATGAGAAGAAAAATGTAGAAACAACTCCAACTCCCAAAGGTGAAAAGAAGCCCATGGTCAACCGAGATTCCAAGACACCTGTTAAGGAAATGAAAACTGAAGATGCAAGAGAGAAAAAGAAAAATAGAAATTGCAAGATTGGGATAAAAAGTGCAATAATTTTGCTTATGTTGCAGATGCTCTAAGGAAGAAATGTCAAAAATGTGGTTCTGTGAATCATCTAACTCACCTTTGTAAAAAGGTTGTCAGCAAGACAGTAGAAGGAGCATGCAAGTACAATGAAGAAAATGAAAATGATCCCAAGTCATTCTGTGACAAGTTTGATTGCATCCCTTGCAACTTGAAAGTGATGAAAAGTTTCCACAAGATGAGAGTAGACCTCAAAGAAGTAAAAATTGGTTCTACATCAAAAAGGGAAAATGCACAACAGTCAATGAACTCTATTTTATTTCAAACAACTCATTCTGCTTTTGCTCACTCTGTTAACAAAAAGAAAGTACCCAAAACTGCTTGGGTTGCTAAACGTACTTAAACTCATTGTGTTTAAGGCAAAAAGAAGAAAGTTATATGGGTTATAGACAGTGGATGCTCAAGACATATGGCAGGTGATATGGCCCTGCTATCACAGTTTGAGGAGAAGGTTGGCCCATTGATGACTTTTTGAGACAACAACAAAGGCTTCACAATGGGATATGGCAAACTGATTTCTGAAAATATTGTCATTGATGATGTAGCACTAGTAGCTGGTCTTGAAGTGAATCTTCTCAGTGTCAGCCAATTTGTAGACAAAGGTTTTAAAGTTTTATTCAACAAAGAAGAATGCACTTTTATCAGCAAGAAAACTGGCGAAGTTGCTCTAAAAGGAGCAAGGAAAGAATGCTTATTTGTTGCATATTTGGACTCAACAAATGAGGATGGAATTTGTTTCCTCTACACCAAGGCATCTATAGAGCAAAGCAAACTATGGCATAAGAAGTTGTCTCATTTGAATTTCAAAGCAATCAATACTCTAGTTAAAAAGGAGTTGGTGAGAGACATGCCTAATCTGGAATTTGCTCAAGATGAAGTCTGTGATGCTTGTCAAAAAGGAAAATGAAAGGATCAAGTCACAAGAGTAAAACTAGGATTCTATAAGTAGACCTTTGCAACTTATTCACATGGACTTATTTGGACCAGTAAATGTCCAGTCAATTTCAAGAAAAAGATATGCACTTGTGATGGTGGATGACTAGTCAAGGTAAACATGGGTGGAATTTATGTATTCTAGAGATGAGATTCCACACATCATAATTGAGCACATCAAGAAGATTGAGAAGCAGGCTGAAGATCAGAGTTGTTTGAAAAGATTGAGGAGTGATAATGGAACAGAATTTAGGAATGCAACCTTAACTGAATTCTGCAAAGACAAATGAATTGTTCAATAATTCTCAGCAGTTAGGACACCTCAAAAAATGGAGTAGTTGAGGAAAAACAGAATATTGGTGGAAGTTGCTAGAACAATGCTGCAAGATGCAAAGTTGCCAACTAGTTTTTGGGAAGAAGCTGTGAACACTATATGTTATACTCAAAACAAATATCTCATTAACAAAAATTTTGGAAAATCACCCTACTCAATCTTATCCAAGAGAAAGCCTACTGTGAAGCATCTTCATGTGTTTGGAAGCAAGTGCTATGTGTTAAAGAACAACTCTGAATATGTGGGGAAATTTGACTCTAAAGTTTTTGAGGCAATTTTTCTGGGATATTTATTGGAGAGAACTGCATAAAAAGTTTATGTGATTGAACAAAAGAAAACTGTGGAAAGCACAGATGTCACTTTTGATGATGACAAGTGCCCAGGCTTGGAATGCCTTGATGAAAATGAAGCTGAAGCCCTAAAGTTTGTAAACCTCAACATTGATAGTGATTCTGATGACGAAGCTAAAGTTAATGCAACTCATCGAATAAATAAAGAGTCAACTGAACAAGTGAACCATGAGAATGGAAGCTCATCTCATGAACCTGCATTTGATAGCACAAACTCAGGGGGGAAAAGAGGAAGGTTCTGCAAGTCATGCCAATGGTGAAGAAAATACTAAAAATTCTAGTCAACAAACTCACACAAGGAAGTGGGATAGAAGTCACACTAGAGAAGAAATTATTGGTGATCTAACTTCTGGAGTGAGGACTAGAAGTGCAACTGCAAATGAATGTCTTCATGCATATTTTCTGTCACAAGTTGAACCAAAGAAAATTGAAGAAGTCCTTCTTGATCCTGATTGGATATCTGCAATGCAAGAAGAGCTAAATCAGTTTAAAAGAAACAAAGTTTGAAAATTGGTTCCTGTACCAAAGAACAGAAGCACTATTGGAACAAAGTGGGTGTTCAGGAACAAGATGGAAGAAAGTGGAATTGTTACCAGAAATAAAGCAAGGCTAGACTAATTTCTTCTTCTTATCTCATCCACTCAAGGGGAGCTGCCAACACTCACTCATGATCAAACTTTACTTATCTCTCAAATTTCTTCTTCTCACAATGTACCTGAATCTAATTCTCAAGTACAACCCCATTCAAGTGACTTGGTTCAAGAAACCTTGCTCACCACCTAGAAACCTTATTTAGATGGTGCGAGGTTAGTAACTGGGGTAGACCTTTATGACACCATCAAAACCATGGGGGATTCATCAGTTTTTACTAAAGACCCCATGGAGGTCATAAATGCACCTTCATGTGCAAATCAGCTTTCACAGACTGTTAGGTTTGAGGTAGTACTCCTCAAGGGGAGCTATCTAAATCCTCTCCAATTTAATTGGAGGTTCCTGTTCAAGGAACAACTCCCCTCAAAACCCTAGCAGAAATTATATTAGAAACTGATGCTAGGAGTATAATTGCCAATGACCCTGTAATGGAGAGAAAAGTATAGCACATTTAAGTGACAGTGTGGTGCAAGAAATACAAGGGTTTGAGGATGTTGAAAATGATAGTAGCATAGTCAAATCCCCTCCAGTTCAATTAGAGGTTCCCACTACAAGTGGAGAATAATACACTGTCATAAACACAGAGCAATCTGTGAGTCAAACTATGACTCCTGTCATAGGTGGTTCTGATCCTACTCAACAACCCTCAACCTCTCAATCTCAACAGCCAAACCTCATCTCCAATGGTTGCAGACATATGCAGCTCAATCAATAACTGTAGATGATCTTCTAGTGGATCAGTTGTCTGGACTTGCTTAAATATCTCAACAGCTGCTAACCTCAGATATGTCTAACCAGGATTACCAAGCCATAATGCTCTCACATCAAACAGATGTCCAAGAACAACAAGATAAAATTGTTAATAAAGCTGAACAAGATGGCAACTGTGATGCTTGGCTGAATAAGGACTATAGTCTGGAGATGGAGGATGTTTTGGCTAAATTCAGGGAAGATTATCTAACTATTTTAAAAAGCAATGCTAAAGCCCTAACTCCTGGTGAAGTTTATGATGCAATTAATGAAGTTTTCAAAACTCAACTCAAAGCTTTCCATCTCTTTGGAAAAGCTATAGGACTCAAGTTGATTGGTCATAAAGACATGGTAAGGAAGCTGGTGAAAGAGAAGATGGATGAGATCATACCCTCTCAAGTCAAGATCACTTCAAAGTTTAAAATTTTTGCTGACCAAATGGCAAGGATAGATCTGACTTCTATGGAAAAATATGTAAAAAATCTCAGACAATCTTTCATTTCTCTTCATGAAGTGGTTCAACAAAAAATCACAAGTTCAAATGACAAAAATCTAAAGTTCACCCAGCTTCACCAAAGCAGATATGAGCCATCTGCACTTCTAATGGAGGGTATCAAACAGGCTGTGGAAGACACCTTTGGACCTTCTATTCCATTAAACTCTCATCAACCTGCCTCTAGATATACAAATCTTCAAATTCAGGCTCTCCACAATAAGTCTCAACCTTGCAGTATTCAAATGACTCACTCACAGCTCAAGTGCAAGATCTCACCTCTCTGGTGCAGAGTCAACATACAGACATTCAGACCTTGGTGGACACCCACAAGCACTTATAAATGCAAAATGCTGTAGCTTTGGGAGCTATCATGGGAAAGCTTAACATACCTCTGCCTGCACTTCGAGAAGCTGTGAGGCCTGAAATCCCTACTCCTCTTATCATGCCTGCCAACAAGACTAAGGGGGAGATAGATGCTAGGCTATTAAGATCATCTACTCAAACTGTCCAAGTTGCTGACAAGAGCAAATCTCGAGAAGTTGATATTGGAATGGAGAGGCTTATTAGAGCAGCTGAGGGACCTAGTCTGAGCCGGGAATTTGATGAATTGCTCAAGGCTCTCAGGGCTTCTCTAAATAACAATTTCTTCACTTACAAGAAGGCTTTGGACAGGACAATAAACTCTATAAGGGTGATCTTAGTGACAAAGGACATTTTTTAGGAGAAAAGGATTGTGATCAATATAAATGACTTAGGGGTAGACAGGTGTATGCATGTGTCCCTTAACTATCTTATCTCAGTTGGACATTCTGATAAAAAAGTCCAAAGAGTGATTCTTGAAGACACTCTCTTGCTAACTGAATTAAAGAAAGCTTAAGTGGCTGCTTTTCCAGAAGCATATTTACAACCAAGAAAGGGAGTGGCATACATCTGTGCTACCTCCAAACATTGCAAACACTTCCAGATCCCTAAGCAATTTGTCATGGCCAACAAAAAGCTCATCATGATTCTGGAGTCTGATTTGAAAGTCAAGAAAAATAAGACTCTTGAAGATGAAAAAATGATTAAGCTATTGGGAGATATCATAGACATTCTGAAGCCAACTTGCTTAAAACTCAATTCAATAAGGATGACTTGGATAATGATGAGCAGAAGAAAGATGATCAAAAATCTTCTGGCTCAAATTCAAGTCAATCCTCTAAGGCAATTGGAAGCAAAGATAAGAAGAAGGAGGAGAAAAAGAGAGTTGATAAGAGAAAAAAGAAAAATAAAGAAGACAATTCAAGACCACACTAACAAACCCTAAAAATCCAAATTAAACAAGCTCAACCCTCTATGCCAACAAAGTCAAATACCAAACTACCTCAAAACTCAAAGCCTAAATATTTGTACAAACAGACTGCTAACTCCTCTCTGAAAATACCAATCACTTCAAGCCAAACATTTCTCAAGAAAATCACAAACCTACCTTCTGTCAAGCCATCATTCAAAGTTCACTACAGGTCTGTTGGGAGGAAACCTAAGAAAGTACAATTTACTGAGAGGGCCATCTATAATTATTATAAGCAAAGTGATTTTCTACCTCTAAACTGGTGCAACTCAGATAAAGACTACTTTTAACTACTGGTTGATGAAATAGTCAGAGTTTGGGTTGTAATACTAAGGGAAGTAAGAATCTACTATGAGGATGGGTCTTTCACATTTCTTGACAGCACCTTAATGGACACCTTTTCACCCACAGAGATCAAGAGAGTGATAAGCTTACTGAAGGATAAGGATTCTACAACCAAGGCATGGAGATCTGTTTTAGCTGAATAGTTGATAGTAAGGGAGGAAAGAAGAGCAAGAAACAAGGCTGAATATGAGGAGAGGAAGAGGAATTATAAAGAGGCAATAGAAATGTACATTCAAAGATCTGAAGATCTCAAGGTAAAAGGGATGAACAGAATTTCCAAGGATGGAAGATTTCTAAATGTCAAACCTAACACCTTCTCAAAATTTAGGATTAAATTGCTGAGTGGTTATCCAAAACCTGACAGACTCAAACTTGTGGAAGCTCTAAGAGGGACACCAATTATAGAGGAACTGGAAATTCTTGTATATTTAAAGGACCTCATTAGAGAAGAAACATGAGATATAGTATTTGTCTGATGTATGTATTTGTATAACTGAAAAATCACCTAATGTATAAATGTTGTATTTGTGTCAATTTGTATGTAAAAATCTATATGTCCATTGTAGCTTGGGTTAGTCTTGTTAACAGGCATGGATTTGTGATAAGCAATTTTCTCACATATTGGGGGAGATTATTGTGCAAGACATGCCTGTACTATAACAAGACTAAATCAAATTGACAACCCTAAGTAAGTTGTATGGTAATCTATGTTTGCATTGTGTATTGTAACACTTAAGTCTGTAAAAATGTAAATAGATTAGACTGGAGTATTTTTCTTTAAACAATTCAAGCCTAAGAATAAACTCTGAAAGAAGATCATGAAGATCATGCCTTAGAGAAAGTGTGAAAAAGCTTGGAGTTGAATAAATGTGTTTTGGGAAAAATATTCTAAGTTAAGAAATCTACAAGTCACAGATTATGTGTTATAGGAAAGTCATTCGAGAACTCCAGAATGACTTATTGAGAAGTCAAGAAAAGCTAGTAGAGAACTCAGAGATAGTGACAAGCCAAATTGAAGGCATGAAGAATGGAGATATCGATAAGTTATTTCCTCACAAAAGAACTCTGAGATATCGATAAGTCAATTTTTCACTAGAGAACTCAGAGACATCGATAAACCAAAGTTAAGACATGAAGATGAGAGATCTCGATAAACCAAAGTTCTTTTATAGAGAACTTAGAGACTTCGATAAGTCAAAAAACTATAGAGTTCTAAAAGACATTAAAATTATTTAAAACACATTTATCCCCCTGTGTTGTATTCATTACCCAATAAAATTATTTCATTGTATTATTTATTTTCAGAAAAAAAAATTGGGAAGCACTTCTCCAGTTTTATTAGCTACCAGTCGATCTCAAGTCGACACCAACAACAATCAACAATCTTACGGTCATACACTAACATAATAATTATCGTATTATTTCTCCCAATCACTTATTTTCATTACTCAATACTTGGTCATAACATAACCGGGCTTTAAATATTTTAATGGATATTAAATCGAACCAAAAATATACATCCCAATTCTGATATTCACTAATTCAAATCACTTATTCACAAAATGCAATTAAAAAAATTCTGAATACCAAGTTTAACAACAATCCATCCAAAACATAATCATAAAGTATATAATTAACGAACAACCATCAGTTTCATCGTATAATTAAAACTGAAATTTCTAAAACTCGCATATAATTAAATAAATCGAGTGTTTTTAAGGCTATAGGACTCAGTTTTTATATCATCATCCACCGTCGGCTCGCCGGAGCTCATCGCAGGCGGCAAAGCTCTGGTGGTACCCATATCTTAGGTTTCCGACCAAAACTTCGCCGATTGGTGTTAATAATCACATAAGCAACTAGTTTCCATCACAAATCGAAGTAAAAAATCAAAAATCGCACCCGACCCGAAGTGGGTCTCATAAATTCGAATGATACATATAACCACGCGCGAATACATGCAAATACCGAGAAGCAGGGAACGTAAAAAAGATTCAGATCAAGTCAATCTTCAAAGAATTGAATAAAAGTGATGATAAAAATGGATTACCGAGAGGGAGATTAATAGAGACGAGAGAGAGAGAGAGAGAGAGAGAGAGAGAGAGAGAGAGAGAGAGAGGAAATGGGCTGGTTTGGGTTTATAAAGCCCCATGACTTTTTCTCTTTTTTTCTACTATTAAACTGATTTTTTATTTATTACAAAATCCATATAATTCATGCTTATAAAATAAATAATCGGGGGAAATATCATATGAGATTAGATGAAATTTTATTTTTAAATGTATAGAATTAAATTATCTTTCTCCTCATATTTTTAAAATAATTTTTGAGCGTATAGATTATTTTATACGAATTTTACAAGTTACTACTCAAAAATCAAAATAACGATTCTAAAATCATTTAAAATACCAAATCACCAAGATAAATTCATCCATCATTTTTATAAAGTCTCTAGGGGTATTCTAGAGATAATACAACAAATATCATGATTTTATCACATTCCAATTATTTTATAAAAATATTTTAAAGCTCATATGCTCATATTTTCACATAATAAAATATTTAAAATTGTTTAAAAATGCATCGAACACATAGTCCAATACGTACAAGTCATATATCACTTAATTACACATTTCTTGATCGAAGCTTCATGCTTTCACTTAATTTCAATATTAAAACTTAAATATTCTCACTTTTCCATTTTCATTATATATACAAAATTCTGATATTTTTTATCGGTCACACTTTCACTTTATTCACTTAATCGTATCAATATAAACAGATCACTTAATCATGAACTTACATGATTACCTAAAAAAATTATAAATAACTCATTTTTCTTTTAATTCTTGTAAGTAATTATTTTTCAGTTCCCTGACCGATAATTCCAAATCAAATTCCATGTCATAACTCATCAAATAAAAATATAACATAATATATATATATATATCTAATTTCATGTAATATGGTACATTCACATATAATATTGATAAATACAAGTCGCATAAATTTCTCAGATATTACAGATGTCATGGGAGCCTTAAATGAGCATTTGCTAAAAAATACTCAATCTATAAGATCCCAACTCCCTCTATCTTCAATCAATGACCAAGCCAAAATCAACAAGCCCAATCCAAATCAATCCAAGTGCTCATGATGTTGGTAAGGTAGACTCCAGTTTGCTGCAGAAGGACCTTGCCTTGACAAGGAGTTCAATGAATTGCTCACAGCACTGAGCGTTTTTCTAAACAACAACTACATCACATACAAAAGGGCTTTGATAAAAAATATAAACTTTTTGAGAGTGGTGATAGTGAAAGTTGGAAATTTAAGAGAAAAGAGAATAATTGCCAATGTCAATGACTGTGGTGTAGACAGATGTTTGCAAATGTCTCTCCAAAATCTTCAATTTAAGAAAGCCTATGAGCTGGTGATAAGTGGAATTTATATCCACTTGGAATGCTTCATTATCGGCTTAAGTTGATGATAGTCTTTTGGACTCAAGTATCTGATATATTTGATGTGTTTTTGTGTTTTTGCATTGTAGGCATTAATTGGAGGAAAAAAGATGCTTTTCAAGGAATTATACTGAAAATAGATCATAATTGGAAGTATAGGCCATTTTCAAGTTAAATAGAATCTCGTTATCTTCATGTGGGCAGTTGAATCGTCAAATTCCGATGAACAGAGCTCAAGTTATGGCCAAAAGAAGAATAGCAGAAAAAATCCAGAAAACCCGCGCGCCTGCGCCCAAACCTGCGCGCCCGCGCCCCAGAAATCACCAAACCCGCGCGCCCGCGCTCAAAATCCACGCGCCTGCGCCCTGATTCTTCCCCAGAATCTTGTTTTTACTTTAAATCGAAGAATTGGAGGGCCAAGGTCATCCGGGGGCCTATATAAACCAATAAAAAGATGTTTTTTACAACAAGGAGCCAAGGGAGAGCATTGAGAAGACTTAGAGAGAGCACAAGACGGCTACGGAGAAGTAGAATTTTGTATTCTTCAATATAGTTGATACTTTGATGCTCGTTTCTGATTTGTATTTGAACCCTAGTACTCTTATATTGCTTATTATCATATTTTCATTGAACCCATGGTGACGATGAGTTTGACTATGAACTAATCATTGTCATGGGGTTCTAACAGATTTATTTATGAATTTCAATAGTTAATTATTTTATAATCTTTAGTGTGTGGTTATTTATGATTTACTATTTTGGTTGTGCTTATTCGTCTTTGATACGTAGCTAACATCTAAGATTGTTTGTTAATCTCTATTGAAGTGATAATGAATATAGAGGTTTAGAACTTGCCATGCTAGCATAGGTTTATATATGAACTGACATGCATAATTCATTGGTAATTTTAACCATCTTATTTACCCTATGTAATCATGATAGATAACTTGCTCTTAAACCGTTATATTTTCAATCTTTATAGACATATATGGCCTAAGCATAATTGGTGTATATTCAACTTCTATCTTAATTGTGGATGTTTAATAGTAGGGTATACGTAGAACGAAAGTTGGCGTATACTAATTTCATGTTATCTGATTAGTTTTCATCACCATCACATTCTAGGGTTAAAGACAAAAACTTTGGATGAAGTATTTAGTGAAGTTAGAATCCCATGTTTATTCTCATATAAGTAATTCAACCTTTATTTTCTTAGTTAATGCTATTTAGTATAATCTCTTAGTTAAATCAAACTCAAATTGTTATTTTTCTTAGCAGTGAGTGATAATCATACATTGTTGTATAAGTGCATAATCTGAACTTAACCTAAACCAGTCCTTGTAGGAACGACCTTGAATTATATCTTATACTACTTGTAACCATGTACACTTGCGTGTATTATCACATTAGAATTACAGTGAACAAGTTTCTGGAGCCGCTTCCGGAGACTCGTTGTTAAATTTAGTTTATGTGCTTGTCATCAGTGGTTGTTATAGTTCACTGACTCAGATAATTTTCTCACAATGTTTACTTTAGTTGTTTGTTTCATGTAATCTAGTTTTTATTGCAATGGGAGAACCAACAGCTGATACGAAAGCTTTGATGGATTATTCTTAACCGAAAATCAATGATATTTAGTCTAGCAATGTCAAACCAGCCATTGCTACTAATAGCTTTGAAATCAAATCTAACACGATTCAATGGATAAAGAATTTAGTCCAGTTTAGGGGTTCTCCAATGGAAGATCCCAATACGCACATTAGAGATTTCATCAAGATCTGCGACACCTTCAGGTTCAATGGTCTGTCTGAGGATACGGTGAAATTGAGAATGTTCCCATTCTCTCTGAGGGATAAGGCTAAGAGCTGGTTACACTCTCTACCAGCTGGTTCGATTGCTACTTGGGAAGATCTTGCTCAAAAGTTTCTAACTAAATTCTTCCGTATGGCGAAGATAGCTGCAATCAGGAATGGTCTTACCCAATTTGTGCAGCAATCGGGAGAATCTCTATGTGAAGCTTGGGAGCGCTACAAGGAGATGCTTAAGAAGTGTCCTCATCATGAAATGCGTGATTGGATGATCATCAATTACTTCTATAACGGTTTGGGAGCTCAGTCAAGACACATGCTCGATGTAGCATCAGGTGGAGCATTATGGGCAAAGAGCTATGTGGAAGCTTATGATCTAATCGAATTGATGGCTAATAATGAATATCAGTATCCAACCAAGAGATTACCATAGGGCAAGGTAGCAGGAGTTCTTGAAGTGGATACAACTACGACTATTACTGCTCAATTAAAGGCGTTGTCAATGAAGATCGATTCTCTGGCTAACTATGGTGTTAATCAGATAACTAGTGTTTGTACGCTGTGTGCAGGTTCGCATGCGACGGAGCAATGTGCTATATCTAGTGAATTAGCTCATTTTGTGAGCAACTTTCAGAGATCACAGCAACCAGTTCCAGAAACTTATCATCCTGATAACTGGAATCATCCTAACTTCAGCTGGAGCAACAATCAGAATGTGATGCAACAGCCATTCCAGCAGTTTGGAAATAAGCAATTTAATTCTCCTGGTTTTTAGCAACAATTTGCACCAAGGCAACAGTTTCAACCAATGGGAATACAACAACAAAATCATGGAGGTGCAGGTCAATCTTCAAATGAAAAATCTGAATTGGAGGAGTTGAGGCTTATATGCAAAACTCAGGTTGTTTCTATTAAGACTCTAGAGAACCAAATAGGGAAAATTACTAACATCTTATTAAATTGACAACCAGGAACACTTCCTTGAGATACAGAAGCCAATCCAGGCGAGAGGGAAGTCAAGAAACAGGTAAAGGCAGTCACTTTAAGGTCTGGAAAGGTCGCGAGCCCCTAAATTCAGCAAGATGAAGATTCTAAAACCCTTTTAAAGAATGAAGGAACATCTGAGCCTATACAAAATGTGCCCGCATCCTTGCCAATTCTAGCAAATAAGATTGTTGCTGAAAAGGTTATGCAGAAGGATTCCGAGGTGGAACCAAAGAAGAAAGCTGTTGAAAACACTCATCTTGAGGGTAATACAGGGGAGAAACAAGTCTATCCACCTCTGTCATATCCTAAAAGACTTCAGAAGCAGAAGTTCGACAAGCGGTTTGCCAAGTTTCTGGAAGTTTTCAAGAAGTTGCACATCAACATACCTTTTGCAAAAGCTCTAGAACAAATGCCGAGCTATGCGAAGTTCATGAAAGGTATTGTCTCGCGGAAGGTGAAGCTTGGGGAGTTGGAAACCGTTGCTCTAACGGAGGAGTGTAGTGCAGTTCTGCAACAGAAATTGCCTCTGAAGCTTAAAGATCCCGGAAGTTTCACTATTCCTTGCACTATTGGGAACTTGTCTTTCGACAAATGCTTGTGTTATTTTGGAGCTAGCATCAATCTGATGCCCTTGTCTATCTTAAAGAAGCTTGGTCTACCTGATCTGAAATCGACATATATGTCATTGCAACTAGCTTATCGTTCCATCGCTTTTTCGCGAGGAATAGTGGAGGCTGTCTTGGTTAAGGTGGACAAACTCATCTTCCCTGCTGATTTTTTAATTCTGGATTTCGAGGAAGATGAGAAGATTCCCATCATTTTGGGAAGACCATTTTTGGCTATAGGCCGAACTATGATCGATGTGCAAAAAGGAGAGCTTACGATGAAGGTTCAAGATCAGAAGGTCACTTTTAATGTGTTCAAGGCAATAAAGTTACCCACAGATAAAAAAGAGTGCTTTATAGTAGAGCGGGTCGACTCTGTCATGAATTCGGAGCTTGAGCAATTGCCAAAGTCAGATACCTTAGAGAGATCCTTAATAGGGGAATCAGTTATTTAAGATGAAGAAGGAGCAGAGCAACTACAGGTTTTGAATGCACCTTCATTGAAGAGGAAGTTGGATATGTCATTTGATTCTCTTGGGTTAGCAGAGCTGAAAATTTCTCAGGAGCGTCTCGAGCGGTCTATTGAAGAAGCTCCCACACTTGGGCTCAAACCGGTGCCAGATCATTTGAGTTATGCATTTTTAGGTGCACCCCTGACAAGGGGTTAGAATATATTTGTGATAATCTAAAGGGTGACTGGACGGTTCCTCCCGTTCTTATAGAGGGTCCCTCTCGTGGACCATAAATAGTTTTTAGGTTTGGTCTTAGTGATGCGCAGTGTAGAAGGTTGATTCGGTGTATTGAGGCCATACATGACATCCACCGAAGTTTTGTTGAAGATTTGACACACACTCTCGATATTGTTTTTCCAGACACCGGTGTCAAGGTTGATTGGCCACTGATTCTCCACCCGAAGATGGTGATCCTCCTGCTAACTAGGTATGCCTGAAATCCTTATCATTACCTTCAATGAGGACACTGAAAATTTTAAGTTTGGGGGTGATAATGTAAGGATTAGTTTGTGTATGTCCATATAGATTCATGTTGCATGTTTAGTTGTATTTCTTTCATATTTATGAATGATGGTTCATGTAGGACATTTTTATTTATGTTTTTATGTGAGTTCATATAGTTGTATATGCATGCATATAACATGATCTCATATGATGAGCTGCTTCTGATTGATTAGTTGATGTTAATTTGAGTATAGTGATGACGAATAGAGGGATGTTTAAGTCTTAATGAATTTATTTGCATACCAGAAAAAAAATCACAAGTCTTATAGGATTGCTTTTAATCTAGATCATAATCATACTTGTTTATTTGTTAGGATTTAATCACTTGGTTATATTTAGAATTTTTTCTATTCTCGTAATGACGTAAGAACACTGAATTTCTAAAACTGGAGAAAAACTTGGATTTTATTGCTAGTTGTGAATAAGGCTTGGCGTCAAATGGCTAGTAGATGGCTCATATTTTTATGAGTAGTCTAGGGTTGAATGAGATTGAGTGAAGCGCACCCATTCAGAAATTGTTGAAAAAAGAGAAAAAAAGAAAAAAAGAAAAAGAAGTATGTGTTTATGCATAATTGATCAAGAGTGAGCTCTTTAATACTCGAGTTATTAAGTTCTAGGGGACTTTGTGCCTAGTGACCCAAGGCTTTGATAGTCTGGGATCTGCTAACCTAACGCTTGCTACATAAATATTATTATACAAGTCTTTTGGGACCTCATTCATTGCATGGTCAAATAAGCATCTTTGTTATGTGTTCAATAATAGCATGAATCCTTGTATAACTCTAGTAGAAAGGAGGTATTGTGAGTCATTATGCGTTTAACATCTATTCTGTTTATAAGCTTGTGATTGTTTTGATGAAAGATACGTTATGGTTATACATGGGTATTATTGTATAAGTCTTTTGGGACCTCATTCATCGCACGGTCAAATAAGCATCTTTGTTATGTGTTCAATAATAGCATGAATCCTTGTATAACTCTAGTAGAAATGAGGTATTGTGAGTCATTATACGTTTAATGTCTATTCTATTTATAAGCTTGTGATTATTTTAATGAAAGATAAGTTATGGTTATTGATCTAGTGTCGAGACTATATCTGTTAAGCATCCCCCACACACACGTTTCTGGTTGTGAGTTGGTTTGTGGGAATTATTCGAACTCTGTTTTAAGTGATTTCATTCTTAGAGACATTGGCTTTTCATTTGGTTATGGTTATTCTGAGGGGATCATTGCATTGTAGGATCCTTGCATTTTCACGTACTTGCATTCATGCATTTGTTTTGTTTTTAGTATTGAGTCTGTTTATGCTTGGGGACAAACATCGATTTAAGTTTGGGGGTGTGATAAGTGGAATTTATATCCACTTGGAAAGCTTTATTATCGGCTTAAGTTGGTGTTTTGGACTCAAGTATCTGGTATATTTGATGTGTTTTTGTGTTTTTGCATTACAGATATTAGTTGGAGGAAGAAAGAAGCTTTTTAAGGAATTATGCTGAAAATAGATCATAATTGGAAGTCTAGGCCATTCTCTAGTTAAAGAGAATCTCGTTATCTTTGCGTGGGCAGTTGAATCATCAAATTCTGATGAACAGATCTCATGTTATGATCAAAAGACGTATAGCAGAAAAAATCCAGAAAACCCGCGCACCCGCACCCCAGAAATCACTAACCTCGGGCGCGGGCCCGTGCCCTAGTTCTGTCCCAGAATCCGGTTTCTACTTGAAATCGAAGAATTGGAGGGCCTAGGTCATCCGGGGGCCTATATAAACCAATAAAAAGACATTTTTAACAAGGAGCCAAGGAAGAGCATTGAGAAGACCTAGAGAGAGCACAAGACGGCTACGGTGAAGAAGACTTTTGTATTCTTCAATATAGTTGATACTTTGATGCTCGTTTCCGATTTGTCTTTGAACCCTAGTACTCTTATATTATTTATAATCATGTTTTCATTGGAACCCATGGTGACGATGAGTTCGACTATGAACTAACCGTTGTTATGGGGTTCTAAAAGATTTTTTATGGATTTCAATAGTTAATTGTTTTATAATCTTTAGTGTGTGGTGGTGATTTATTATTTCTTAGTTTGGTTTTGCTTATTGGTCTTTGATTCGTAGCTAACATCTAATATTGTTTGTTAATCTCTATTGAAGCGACAATGAATAGAGAGGTTTAGAACTTGCCATGCTAGCATAGGTTTATATATGAACTGACATGCATAATTCGTTGGTAATTTTAACCATCTTATTTACCCTATATAATCACGATAGATAACTTGCTCTTAAACCGTTATATTTTCAATCTTTATAGACATATATGGACTAAGCATAATTGGTGTCTATTCAACTTCTATCTTAATTGTGGATGTTTAATAGTAGGGTCGTACAACGAAAGTTGGCGTACACTAATTTCGTGTTATCTGATTAGTTTTCATCACCATCACATGCTAGGGTTAAAGAAATAAACTTTGGATGAAATATTTAGTGAAGTCGGAATCCTATGTTTATTCGCATATAAGTAATTCAATCTTTATTCTCTTAGTTAAAGCTATTTCGTATAATCTCTTAGTTAAATCAAACTCAAATTGTTATTTGTCTTAGCAGTGAGTGATAATCATACATTGTTATATAAGTGCATAATCTGAACTTAACCTAAACCAGTCCTAGTGGGAACAAACTTAACTTATATCTTATACTACTTGTAACCGCGTACTCTTGCGTGTATTTTCACGTTTGAATTACAGCGAACAGCTGGAAGTCATCATCGAGAAAGTCAACTGGTCATTCCAGAGGATACTCAATTACTTAGAGAGCTTAAAAAGGTGCAAATTGCTGCATTTACTGAAGCCTATCTTCAACCAAGTAAGAGGGTGGCCTACACCTACTCTTTAACCAGAAAATGCAAACAATTCATGATTCCCAAATACTGTGTTATGGGTAATCTAAGATTGATCATGGCATTGGAGACTGACCTGAAGACTAAGAAGATGAAGACTATTCAAGATGAAGAAATTATCAAAATTTTGAGCAGATATTTGAGAAATACTGAAACCATGTTGCCCGAAACTCAAATCAACACTCAAGATGACTTAGATGATGATGAGCAGAAGAAAGATGATCAAAAACTTTCTATCTCAAATCCAAGTCATTCTAGTAAAGCAACTGGCAGGAAAGGAGATGAGAAGAAGAAAGAAAAAGAAGAGAAGAAGGGAAGGGATGACAGTAAGAGGAAATGAAAAGATGGAGAGGAAGGAACAAAAAATCAGAAAGTCCAAGGAATCCAAATCACTCAAACCCTCAAACCTACCAAATCAAACACTCAACAACTTCCACCTCAAAGCCTAAATACCTGTACAAACAAACTGCAAATTCTTTACTCAAAATACCGATCACATACAACCATGTCACCTTAAAAAAAATCTCAAACCTACCTTCATTCAAGCCTCCAATCAAGACTCACTTCAAGATTGTTGGGAGAAAAGCAAAGAAAATACAATTCAATTCTTGTGCTATCTAGAACTGCTTTAATCAAGGTGATCTTCTACCTCTAAATAGGAGCATAACAGATGATGACTATCACAAGAAACTTTCTGAGGAAATAGTCAAAGTCTGGGTTGTTTCTTTTGGAGAAGTAAGAATCTACTACTTGGATGGCTCCTTCATTGTGTTTAGCATAGAAGTAATGGAAAAAATTTCAACCACAGAATTAAAGAGGGTGGTAAGCTTGATGAAGGATAAGGATACTAGTACAAGAATGTGGTAAGCTGTGATGTTTAAAAGGCTCAAATAAAGGAATGAAAGGCATGCAAGGATTAAGGCTGAGAGGGAGGAAAGGGAAAGGCAGTATGCCAAGGAGATTGAAGTGTTTTAACAAAGATCAAATGAGCTCAAGGCAAATGGGTTGAGTAAAATCTCAAAAGATGGACATTTTCAGAATATAAATGTTGGAAGATTTTCCAGATTCAGGGTTAATTATCTCAACAATTACTCATTAGATGAATGGCTCAAACTGGCGGAAGCCTTAAGAGGGATAAAAATTATTGAAGAACTTCAAGTGCTGGTAGATCTTAATGACCTCATTAGGAAAGAAGATGGTTATCAAAAATTCACTTGATGGCTATAATTTTGAACAGATTTAATTACTCAATGTATAAAAGTTTATATTTTTCAATCTGACAAATTTTATGTATTTGATTTTAGATTGGGGTTAGTCTTGTTATCAGGCATGAATTTGCGATAAGAAATATTCTTACAAATTGGGGGAGATTGTTATGCAAGACATACCTGTATAATAACAAGACTAAGTCACATTGACAACCCTAAGATTAAGTCTATGATAATCTATATCTATCTTTTGTATTATATTTCTTGAGTCTGTAAAAATGTTTAGTAGATTAGACTGAAGGATTTTTCTGTGTACAGTTTCAAGCTAAGGAATAAACTCTGGAAGAAGATCAAGTCATGATCATGCCTCAAAGAAAAGATGTAGAAGCTTGGAGTTGAATAAAGCTGTTATATGAAAAATGTTGTAAGTCAAGATATCGACAAGTCACAGAACAAGTTATATCGAGAAGTTATTCGAGAAGTGCAAAGTGACTTGTAGAGAAGTCCAAAATGGCTTATAGAGAAGTCTCAGAGATATTGACAAGTCAAATGAAGATGTAGAGAACTGGAGATATTGACAAGTCATTTCTGCATGTAGAGATCTCAGAGTTATCAATAAGTCAAATGAAGATGTAGAGAACTAGAGATATCAATACGTCAGTTTCTCATATAGAGATCTCAGAGATATCGATAAGTCAAATTGTGTGTATAGCGATCTCAGAGATATCGACAATTCCGTTCTACATGTAGAGATTTCAGATATATCAATAAGTCATTTCACATGTAAAGAACTAAATACCTCGACAAGTCAAATATACCTATAGAGAACTCAGAGATATCGATAAGTCAATATACTTATCAATGTGATATTTCTGTATAGAACAATTGGAGATCTTGACATACTATCTCAAATTCAAAATCCAGACAAGTTCAAGATTCAAGATTATTAGTCAACAAATAATTCATTCACTGAATTAGAAATTCTATAAAGCAGCTTAAAGAATACAAGATCAAGGTCCAAGATTAACTGGACAAAGGGTGGTCACAGACCTGCAAGATTCTGCACATATTTGCTAACACCGAAAAAGGAAATAGACAAGGCTGTTTTATAAATTGGTTTAGTACATTTTAGTGCAAGTTTTTTAAACTCATGATGTTAATCTATAAAGCATGCACGGGTCTTATGGCGCTCTAAGATCCGGGGTTAGGGATCTAGGAGGCCATAACATCTTGAATCCTTTAAATTACTCACACCTTTAAGACCCCACACTTATCCATACACACACACACACTTACATGTTATTGTCTTGGAAAAGAACTATGCATTACTAGAATGTATCAATCCATAAAGTGATAATTATTATAATCCCAAGAGTGATTAAGTCTTACCGCGGAAGTAACCTTTAAGTAAGGTTAGACCAGCGCCCAAATATACGTTTCTTATTTATTATCTTACATAAGTCATATTTATAAATAAGCCGGACTAAAATAACTGAAAACCAATCCAGCTTATTCGATCTACCTGAGGTACAACACCAAACATCCTACGGAACATCTAGTCGTTTCCTACCCGTTTCCTGGCCGTGAGTTTCATGATAGGCATCTTGATTCACTGTTGTGTCAAATTAAGAAAACAAGTGTGAGCTATAATTCTCAGCATAATAATGTATAGTATGAAAAGTCTGTATGAGAAGTTCATGTCTGATTCTATATATAATAAATATGTTTATTTAGAAATAATACTGCTCGGTGATACACACCTTATTTTAATATAATGTTTTTGATTGACTTATTAATCTGCAAATACTTTAATGGTAAACCCAACTGTTGTGGAATAAAAACCTAAGTGCGTTAGTATTTATTTCTAAGGTTTATGAGCTTCGAGCATTAATGGCTGCTCTTGCATTTGGGACTATTAGTCCTTGCAAGATGCCTACGTATCTCTGTGTTGTAGAGAATCAAGTCAAAAATATAGTTCTCGGTTGAGGGGTAGTGCCCTTTATATAGAGGTGAGTCTAGGGTTAGACTCATGTTGGGAGACTTGGTGGACAAGTCTCCAACTTACATGGAAATTAGGAGTTCTATAAGGGAAGAAAATCCATAATCTTCTATGTAGGACTTTGAGTCCATTTGGGACACACGTCTCTGCTCTTCCAGCCTTATTGGGCCTAGTCCATGAACAACTTGTGTTCGTGAACCTTGATGACCTTAGCTGGTGGGCCTTGTCTACATGGACCGTCTTGAGTCTGCTACGAGCTCGGACCAGACAGGTCTGTACTGGACTTCAGACAAGAAGCCCAAGTGTAATTAATGCGACATTTAATATGTCTTTATGATGCATTTTTATCCATATCATTTTCCTCCCAACTTCCAGGAATACTGCTCGAGTTTTTATGGAAGTTATAATGGTCTTTTTTGCGACTCGGGGTACTTTTGTCCCTTCTCGGGTATCGGCCCTTCATGGGTATCGGCCCTTCATGGTTGTCGGCCCTTCATGCGTGTCGGCCCTTCATGGGTATCGGCCATTCATGGGTATCGACCCTTCATGGGTATCGACCCTTCATAGGTATTGCCATTCTATCGTAAAGTATGGAGCGACCTACACATTTACAATGACTTATTAGTGCGAGTATACACACTTAAGGCCTTTGCACAGGCTATTTGGATAGTGCTTAACACTAAATGGTCCAAATCGGGACTAAAAAGCGAGCATTTATCATCGCTTAACCTTCGTCAAGGTTAATTATAGGGTGAAAGCTACTAATTGGCCCTAATCGGGGATAATCGACCCGAATCAGGGCAAATTTCCATGTACAAGATATTAATTAGGCTTAAAAGAGCCTAATTTTAAGCTATAACACACTAATTGGCCTTAATCAAGGGTAATCTGCCTTAAACGCGGCTAATCAGGACTAATCCGCTTGCATAAAACACTAGTTATCCCTAATTCACACTAATTATAAGAGTGAATATGTTAAACGGCCCTAATCTGGGCTAATTTCATCATATGAATCACTAATTCCCCCTAATTCGGGTTAATTACGCTTAATATACACTAATTGGCCCTAATCTGGGCTTAATTTCACTAATCGGCCCTATCTGGGCTTTAACCTTAAATTCCTGAAAATTTAAAATTTTCAATTTTTTTCTAATTTTTTCCATTTTTTTAACATTTTTGAAAAATTTTGCAGGGGATCACCGGGGCCGAGCAGAACCTTCTGTAGCAGAAGGCTCTTCTTGGCCACATGCCCTTGCATGTGGGTTGCTCGGCCTGTAGAGGTCGGCCTCCCCTGGTCGGCCTAGAGCAGGTCCTCCTGCTTCATGCTGTCCAGGGGTGCCTGCACCAATTTTTTTTAGAATTACTTACTCAGAGTTAGTTCTTCCATATACCTTGTCATGCCCTTATTTCTCTTGGTTGTCCATGGAATTAATCTCGGTTGCCTTTGAGTTCCTCAAGGCTCTGCTACGGCTGTTTCAGTGAATGTTCTGCTACGGCTGTTTCAATGAATGTTCTGCTACGGTTGTTTCAGTGAACATTCTATAAAACTTGTTCTATTGGAAGCTTTATACTTCATTAAACTTTGTCCAAACTTCCTTTGTAGGATATTTTGTACTCCAACGAACTCGTTCTCGTGGACGTTCTAGTATTCACAAAACTTAGTTCTGCTGAGAGTTATCCTTTCCGAGAAATTTCTAAAGGACCTCTCAAGAGGACCTCCGGAGCAACTTTTGAAAGCCTTATGGCTCTCTTACAGGAACTTCTGGTCGGCCAAAAGGCCTCAAATTGTTGGCTGGTGCCAGGGCCACTACGGAGGCAAATTATGGCCGTCTTGGATTTGCTACGGAGGCTTCTGGTTGGCCAAAAGGTCCAAATTTGTGGGGTGGTCGGCCGAGAGCACTAGGGAAGCAAATTGTGGTCATCACAGCCTTGCTACAGAGGCTCCTGATTGGCCAAAAGGTCCCAATATATGGGTTGGTCGGCCGGGAACACTACAGAGGCAAATTGTGACCGTTATGGCTCTACTACAGAGGCTCCTGATCAGGCATATGCCCCCCATTTGTAGGCTGTTCGGCCAGGGCCACTATGGAAGTAAGTTGTGGACATTATGGCTCTACTACGGAGGCTCCAGGTCTGCCCTATGCCCCTCATTTATTGGTTGGTCATCCAAGGCCACTACGGAGGCAAATTGTGGACGTCTTGGCTCTGTTATGGAGGCTCCTGGTTGGCCAAAATGTCCCAATTTGTGGGTAGATCATTCGGGAGCACTACAAAAGCAAATTGTGGCTATCTTGGCTCTGCTTTGGAGGCTCGTGGTTGGCCAAAAGGCCTCAATTTGTTGGCTGGTCGGTCGGGAGCACTCCGGAGGCAAATTGTGGTCGTCTTGGCTCTGCTACAGAGGCTCCTGGTTGACCAAAAGGACTCAATTTATGGGTTGGTCGGCCGGGAGCACTATCGAAGCAAATTGTGGCCGTCTTGGCTGTGCTACATAGGCTCCT
Source organism: Apium graveolens (assembly GCF_009905375.1). Classification (NCBI taxonomy): domain Eukaryota; kingdom Viridiplantae; phylum Streptophyta; class Magnoliopsida; order Apiales; family Apiaceae; genus Apium; species Apium graveolens. Next base: position 43,661,100 of record NC_133656.1, on the reverse strand, counting down.
GGTTGTCTAAAAGGCCTTAATTTGTGGGTTGGTCGGCCGGGAGCACTACGGAAGCAAATTGTGGCCGTCTTGGCTCTGCTACGGAGGCTCCTAGTTTTCCAAAAGGCCTCGCACTCTGGAGGGAAATTGTGGCCATCATGGCTCTGCTACAGAGGCTCCTTGTTGGCCAAAAGGCCTCAATTTATTGGCTGGTCAGCCGGGAGAACTTCGGAGGTGAATTGTGGCCGTCTTGGATTTGCTACGGAGGCTCCTGGTCGGCCATGTGGCCTCCAATTATTGCTGGTTGGTCGGGAGTGGTCTTAATGGACCTTGATAGCCCCCTGCAGGGTAGTCTAATCCGTCAGGAGGAGAATGTTCTTTCCTATTACTCGTGAGCACTCTGTCCTTCACCGAATTTATTTAACTGAAAGCTAATCTTATTTTAACATCTATAAGTTTTTTAAATCATGGTGATTATTGTAATGAATCCTCAGTTAAGACTAACGACTTGTGTTTAGCCTCAACCATGCTTTTCTGATTGTTTTCTAGTGAACGTTCTGTTCTTCATGAAACTTTTTTTCGTGGACGTCCTTATCTTCACCGAATTTGTTCTCATGGACTTTTTAGCCTTCTCTAAACTTGTTCTCGTGCGCGTTCTAGTCTTCACGAAACTTGTTTCTCGTTGGGCGCCTACTTTTTCAAGAATTATCAATGAATTTCAGATGAGTTCCACCGGAAAACCTTTAGGAGGGTCTGGATCAACCCTACAAGGATTCATGGTCGGCTATAAGGCCTTCATGTTGCCTGGTCGACCAATCATGCTCTTTTTGGTGGATGATCTACCCTTTTTCTAGTGAGCACTATGTACTTGTTCTCGTGAACATTCTGTTCTTTACGAAACTTGTTTCCGTGGAAGTTCTTGTCTTCACTAGGAGCATCCCTTGGCTCTAGTTCATGGTTTTCTTGGAACCTTCACTTGGGGGCCATCCCTATTAGTTCCTGACGTCTGTAGACGTTATTTTGAGGACATCCTAGTCAGGCTAACCCCTCCATATGGAGGAGTCGGCTTCAAGGACTCTTGGTCGGCCATATAGACCATGCCCTTGAGGCCCTGGTTGGCCGTAACCTCAATGTTTGGAGCATCTCGGCGCTTCGGTACCTTATTTTGTGGAAGTTCATGAACTTCAATCTTCTCAATATCAAGTCATGGATTAGACTTTCTTGTCTCTTTTTTTTGTTCGAGGAGTGCCTTACCGGGTGGGGGCCTCATCCGAGGACCCTTTAGACGGTTGAAGACCTTCATGGATGCTACTCATCCTCCTCTGGTCGGCCAAGGGGTCCATTTATAACTCCTCTTGTCGGTCAGGGGAAATATTTTTGCTATCTTAGACAACATATCTCGATCACGTTCGTGATGGGCCTCGAACATAAACTATCATGTTCGTGTTCTTGATGGGTCCTCACAATTCAAAGGAAGCTTGTTGAAACTGGCCTTAGAGGAATCTCTGTTTAGGGTACCTATTTTTGTCCTAATATATCCTTCGTTAAATTTTTTCTTATTAGGCGAACAGCTTCCTGAAGCAGAGACGTGCGGGGCTCATGCCTTGTATCAGGTACATCTCATCTTTTTGGAGTTTTTAATACATCAAATTTAAGGAGGAGCCTGGATGGCTTAAGGCCTCCATTGGAGGTCAGTCGGGTGGAGCCCTTTTCGAGGGATGTCCGGTTGGTCAAGGGCTTTCTTCGGAGGCTGATCAACCTTTTTTGGTAGGCTGGAGTCTATAGTGTAGACTTAAGTTGACCAAATACATTTTGTGAAGTTAGTTTTTTAATATCTTTTTTATTAGGCCAACGCCTACTTCACAACTTATTTCATTAAGAGTGCAAAATGGAGGAGTGAGCACATGGTCTTGGGGGAATTGATGAAGAAACTTGGGAGAAATTTTCAAGAATGGGATTCTAGAGCTCTCTTGGTGTTTATCAACAGACAAAAGATGTTTTCAAGATGATGGACATCCATGATGATGAGGTGCGCTCTGCTCATATGTCCATTGGCTCCGATTATAGCTTTTACCCGAATGTGGTAAATTCTGAGGCTTTTCTAGCCTTTGGGTTGCCTCTGAGGTTGCCACTACTGGCCAATCATCTGATTTTGGACTATAAATTTTCCTTCAGTGTTTAGGCCTAGCATGGCTTTATTTTCCATGTGTGGCTTTTATTCAACGGTTATCTATTTGTGGTCCTTCATGGACTTGAACATTTTTGGTGTGTAACCTAATTGTCCATCGTGACTTGATTTATGATCCTTCAGGATCTCCTGCATTTGTAGTTTGATTTCATATTCGTCTTTTATTTTCAGTACTTTAGTCATTCAGGACTTTCATTCATTAGATGCCCGTACACAGGTCGACCTTATTCCTCCATCTACTACTAAGTACTAGGAACACATCTTTAATGTCCTAAACATAATAAACCTTCATGCTTGAAACATGCCAGGTATGAGGCATTTCATCACTGCTCAGGGTTTCCAACTTGTAGGATCCTCGTCATAATATTTTCTTGACCTTATACGACCCTTCCCAGTTAGGGGTTAGCTTTCCTTTCTCTCCAACTCCTGATGCCTTAATATTTCTCAAGACCAAGTCTCCTTGCTAAAAGAACCTTTCTTTAACCCTTCTATTGTAATAGATGGAGGCTCTTTATTGATGCTCTGCATTACGGGCGTTGGCCTCATCTCTGACCTCGTGAATGAGATTGAGAGCGAGCCTTATGCCTTCTTCATTGGTCTTTGGCTCGTAAGCTTTGATACTAGCGGATCCATGAGTGATCTCTAGGGGAATCACGGCCTCAGATCCATAAGCCAACATAAACGGGGAGCTTCAGTTGTCACTTTGCAGGTGGTACGATATACCCATAATATAGGCAACAACTCATCCACCCAATTGTTTCTCGAGCGTTCAACCCTTTTTTTAAGTCCATCAAGGATGATTCTGTTGGCAACTTTCGCCTCCCCGTTTGCTTGTGGGTGAGCAACCGAGGTGAAACGAAGCTCTATGTTGTTCTCATGGCAGTACTCTCTAAGCTCTGCATTATCAAATTGTTTCCCATTTTCCGTTACAAGGATGCGTGGGATTCCAAATCGGCATATCACATTCTCCCAGAAGAATTGGGAAATTTCCTTAGTGGTTATCTTGGCTAGTGCTTTAGCCTCAATCCACTTTGTAAAGTAGTCTATGGCTACCATAATAAACTTCCTCTGTCCCGATTGAAAGGAATATGTCCTAAGTCCAATCATGTATTAGGATTTAGGAATAACTTTTATGTAATCTGTTTTGATTTCATTGATATTAATAAAGACTTGTTTTGTTTTTAGTACGGGCTTTATCTATTTAAGTGTTTAAATAAGATATACCATAGTTTAGAGTAAAGCTTTTTATGGATTATGATGAGATCATAATAGTGAGACCTAAAAAGATGATAACTCTAAACTTAAATAGTTCCTGGTCATAGGATTACTAACTGGTAATTAATAATCCGCAAAGATCGGTACATACTATACTTGCTTCATTATGAAGGATGTCTGTTCTTATAGACATTCGTGTGGTGACACTATAGCTAGTATGTAGGTGCTTATTATGGAATAAGTTCACTGAACATGACTCGCCCAGTTGAACAACTGATGGAGTTCACTCACGTGTCAGCAGTTGTTCACTTAGTGATAGTTGTACAAGTATCCTTAGACTTGAGGTCATCATAGTCATCTTGTGTACACTGAACTATGCTTTGGTTTAGTTCTTAGTCTCCAGGGAAAATTATTAGGGCTCTTCTGGGTATAGGAATTTGTACACAAAGATAGTGTATGATCAATAAAGGATCTACCCCTTCCAGTGAAGGAAGCGAATGTTCAAGGCTGATCCACTTATGCTAGTTCAGGAATCTCTGGCTAGAGTGAATGAAATTAGAAAGGAGTTTCTAATTTGCATAGAACTACGCATAGTAAATGGTAAGCAAGTGATTGAATTAGATAGGCTTGATACGAGATCCATGCCTTGTATTTAATTGGGACATTGTAGGGTAGAAGGAGTTTATTGTACGGTAACTATTCACTGACAGGTTCTTGGTATTCTAAGCAGTGAATTCATATTATCCGGATAGTTGCGATATGTTGAGAAGCATCACTCACGATGTAGAATAAATGTGATTAATTAATTAATCATATTTAATAAATTAGAGAATTTATATAAATAATGATAAAATAGTTTTATTATTATTTATTTCTACTACCGGCTTAATATTGAACCTACAGGGTCACACCATAAAAAGAGAATGATTTAATGGTGGAGGAATTAATTAATAATGGCTAATAATTATTTATTTGTGAAATAAATAATTAATTGGAAAATTTAATAATTGATTAAATGAGATTTAATTGATTATAAATTAATTAAGAAAAGTTCTTAATATTATTAATTAAAGGATTTAATTTTTGGAAATTAAATCAAGAGAGAGAATTATTTCTAAAGTGTTTAGAAAAAGGATTAATGATTAAAAGGTGTTTTAATTATTAATGAGAATAATAAATGGGATAATAATAATAATATTTATGGGAAAATTTCAGCTGAAAATTTTGCCTATAAATACATTATTATAGACCCTATTTTATTCGAACCCACATCAAACCCGAAAACCCAAAAAGTGTGGAAAACCCAATTCTCTCCACCTCCTTCCTCCTCCTTAACATCGTTTTCTTGGTGGATACCGATGGAGTGCTTCACACTTGAGGAGCAACTGCTAAGGATCTCTGATCGTTGTCTCCGAATTATTTTAAAAGGTTAGATTCGATCCCTCGAATTTTTATTCACAATTTATATGCTTTTATTTGGATTTTGTATGTGTAAAAGTGTTTTTCCATGCCCCCGCTGTGTTAAAAATCCAACAATGGTATCAGAACATAGGTTGTATGCATATAGATCTGTGTTAAAAATTTCAGAATTTTATGTGCTTGTATAAATTAATTATGATTTTTACAAGTTATATCATGGATTAATTTTGCCTGATGAGAAATCGTTTCTCAGAATAATTTTGAATGTTGATCTGAGTTCTACAAGTGTTGTAGATCGTCTGAGTATTTTTTTCATAATTTTATGATGTATAGATTTTTTATTATGAATTTTTGAAGTTTTTACAATTAAATTCGTAATTAAATAAGTATATATATATATATATATTAATTGTTAGTATATATATATTATCCATACTGCTGCTTGTCTGCTGTGGTACGGAGAAAGAAAGAGAAGCACAGATGTCAGGCACGCTAACCGAGAAGGAATCTGTCAGGCGGCTTTAGAAAGAAAAAAAAAATATAGGGGTGTAACGCATTCCGAGAATGCGTTACACACCTGTGGCGCATTCACGGAATGCGTTACACCCTTTAATGGCTTAAAAGGGGTGTAACGCATCACCGGAATGCGTTACAGGGCTTGTAACGCGTTCCTGTAATGCGTTACAGCCCTCTGTTGATTTTAAAATTAATTTTCTGGGAGTTTCGTAACTCCGTTTTGGGCGTGCAATATACCGTTGGATTCATTTTTCCGAGACGGATCTAATGGAGTGATCAATTTTAGTTTATATAAAATTTTTGAACTGTTTATATTTCCTTGAAGTGTTTTTAAGCTGTTTTTGACTATTTTAGTTGCTTTTAAATGCTTCATGTGATACATAGAGATGTATAATGCTTAGACGAATGTGCTAGATGATGTAACATGCCTACCTTGATGTTTATTCATGTTTATACATGTGATATATGCTTAAGTTTATCATGCGATGATAGATTTAGGTGAACTTGAATGAACATAAGGCGTTTGTTAGACAACCTAGTATAGTGAAATTGTTTCATAACCTTAATAATAATATTATGAATACAATCATGAGATTCTTGTGTTTATGAAACACGTAATTGAATATGAATTTTCGATATGAGAGAAAGGATGATTCTGTCAACAATAGATTTCTATCTGTAAGAAAGGGTTATTAAGTGACGCCTCTTGACAATGCTCCACCCGATCTGGGAATCATCTAATTATTGATTATTGATTTGAAATATTTAATTTAAAAGGAAGAATCTCTTTATAATATGATTATGATTGTAACGTAATATAATCCCTCTAAAATTAAATAATATCAAGTAGTCATTGGCCAATGACACAACGGGCTTGTGTCGGTCATAGCCTTCCAACATGATAGAAAAGTAGTTCTTATTTTTGAATCATTGTCATTTCGTGCCACAGCCGAGGGCTTCGATTTCGAAATAAGAAATACTTGTCTATTACATAGAGATGTGTACATTGAATAAGAATCTAAAGGTCGTTACGTGCCACAGCCGTGGGCCTTTGGGGACTGATTCAATTGTACGGAATGTTGGGTTAGACTTGACTTAGAATATTGAGTTTATCGTGCCACAGCCGTGACTCAATTATTCAAGAGGCTAAAGTTTGATTAGGGAATAACATTAGATGTAATTGACAAGAGTTGTCTGCCTATTGAACATTACATGGCATTTCGTGCCACAGCCGGGGTTGTGTAATGAAATGTAGGATCCCTATTCCCACTAGCATTATGAATGCTTAATTTTTCACGTAGGGGGTTGAATAAATTAGGAAAACTAGTGGGAGCCACTTATGAATAAAGACCCGATTCATATAGTGTTTTTAAAATGAAATCGAATATTTGCTAAGTATTGTTATATATTTATCATTTATAGATTTACAATATACATTATGTCTTCTGCACTATCACTCAGGAGTATACTAGATGCTCACAAATTGACTGGTCCTAATTATGCTGACTGGCTTCGAAACTTGAGAATTGTTCTCAGGATTGAGAAGCTGGAATACGTGATTGACTCACCTAAGCCTACTGAACCTGCTAGTGATGCACATAATGATGAACATGTTGTGTATCGTAAGTGGATAGATGATGTAAATGTTGCTCAATGCATCATGCTAGCTTCCATGAACATTGAGCTACAGAAGTAACATGAGCATATGGATGCTCACACTATCCTCATGCATCTACAAGAGTTGTATGATGTGGCGGGGAGGACAGCTCGATATGAGATATCGAAGGAGCTGTTCGGTTGTAGGATGTCTGAGGGATCATCTGTGAATGATTATGTACTTAAGATGATCAATTTGATTGAACGTCTTGGACAACTTGGTTTTGCCATGGATGGGGAGCTGAGCCAAGACTTGGTCTTGCAGTCGCTTCCGAGTTCGTTCTCGCAGTTTGTTGTGAACTTTCACATGAATAAGTTGGATGTCAGCCTGCCTGAACTCCACAACATGTTGAAGACTGCGGAATCGAATTTTCCCCCTAAGAAGAGTTATGTTCTTCTAATTGGTGAAGGTTCCGATCCTAAGAAAAGGAAGAGGAACTCTTCCAAGAAGAAGAAAGTAGGTGAGAAAACGCCGGTTCCACCAAAAGCTGAAGACCCCAAGAGCAAAGTTGTTTGCTTTCACTGCAACAAGGTGGGGCACTGGAAGAGGAACTGCAAGGTTTACCTTGCAGAATTGAAGAAGAAGAAGGGTAGTGAGAGTACCGCTTCTGATTCAGGTATGTTCATGATAGAAATGAATATGTCATTAAATCAAATTTCTACTTGGGTATTAGATACCGCCTGTGGTTCTCAAATCTGCA